>NC_087252.1:35967555-36142555 GCF_037042905.1 Lytechinus pictus
ATAGTCATGAGAAATACCACCATCGCTCACAACCTGAATCATCAATATATACCATCATGGTCAACAGGCCCGCACCAACCTTTCTTCTAGACCTATGGGTTAACACTAGGGTGGCCATTATCAATCTGCTCGTGGGAAAGATCATGCAACACATCGTGGGAACAACAGCAAAGACCTGTCGCCTCGTTTTCAAGCTGCACAAACTACACACTACGATGAGACTGGTCTATATACCATTCCAACTAGCAACAGATTCGAGAGTTTAGCTATTGATACTTATGTGGTTCCTGGGATTCTTAGGGATGAAAACAGCACCCGTCTGCCTACTGAATCATTGTTCAGCCACAATGCAACATCAAACGGCTCAGTGTCCACAAAGCAAAGCTGGGAATTCCCTCAGAAGCAACATCACTCTGGTAGAAGTCCGGTGGTCAAAGCAGGGTCAATGAAACCTCTGTCTCGCCAGTGTACCTATCATGTTGTCACATCTGGTGTTGATGGTAAGGAGGGCAGGAATCAAGCTGATCATCATCCTGAAGGTAACTTAGAGATGTCATCTCAGCAGCGCCTTGGTGAGCTACGTGTACATGTACCTCGCACTGGGGAAGAAGTGCGACCACACCAACAGTTAGAATGGGAACATCCGACCTGTTCAGGATTAGCAGACCCCAGATTCTGCTGAGAAGTCAATGTCAAGGAGGAAGGGCAAAATTATGCAGGTGTAGGGACTCAAGATCAGTCAAGGACAATAGACACTACGTTACAGAATTCTCCTTTTCGGCATGGCCGCGCATCAGCTGCAACGTACTGCGGGCAAATGGAGAAGGTATACTACCTCACATCATCTCTACTGAATATGTTGACAGTCCAATCCTTAGGTCCTACCAGCACGATTGATGTCTCAATCAGGGAACTTCACCTCCAAATCATGGATCTCACAGAAAGCAGTCTGCAACTGCTTCCTCCTCTGAGGAGGTAAACGCCAGGGCAGAGCTAACAAAAACCATGTGTTAAACAAATGGGATTTCGTGGAAGAAGAAGAAGACGACGGAATATAAATACGGAACAAGAACAATGCATTGTCGCCATTGGACGTCAATGCAACTAGAACTGCAATCATATCAGAACGATGTGCATGCATTGACGCCTGTGAATTTCCAAAGATATTACCATAAGCAACCAATGAAAATATGAGACCAAAATGAAAGAAAGCGAGGAAGTTGGCAATTTTAGTATTTTTTATATTTCAATAGAGGGCGCTATATCTAAAAAGTAATAGTCACTGATGCGAGGAAAAATATAGATTATGTGGAATGATACAATAAGCATACCCTGAAAATATGAGACCGAAATTAATGAAAATAAGGAACTTATGGCCATTTTAATATTTCTTTAGTTTGCAATAGAGGGCGCTATTTCTAAATGTAATGGTCACTGATGCGTAAAAAGAATATGGATTATGAAGGATGATATCATTAGCCAGCCCTGAACAAAGTTATTGTCATTTTACTATTTGTTGACTTTGCAATAGAGGGCGCTATTTGTAAATTTGAAAGTCACTCATGCGTAAAAAATTGTTGAGAAATGAAGGATGATACCATTAGTAAACCATCAAAATATGAGACGAAATTGAGTACAAACAAGGAAGTTATGGCCATTTTACGATTTTCCTAATTTGCATTTCAATAAATATGAACATTTTGAATGTAGACTATCTTCGATTCGAATTTAGGACAAGAAGACGGCATTTTGAGGGGCACGTCGTAATTTTTATATGAAAGGGCAACTCCTAAACAATCTACTGCAATTTGTTAGAAGTCTGTAGCATGCAGGATGCGGGGGTTAGGACGAAATCAGGAATGGTATGCAAATGGACTTGAAATTTACAAAATGGCGCCTGGATGGTCATGCATGAGTGATTTTTGAAAATGAAATAAAAGGTGCACAACTAGGGGTGCTGGAAAACATGTCTCCCAAGTTTGGAGGGATTTGGATAAGGGACGTGGCCTGGGCAGAGTTAACAAACTCTATGTGTTAAGTGAATGGGGTTTTGGGCAGAAGAAGAAGAAGATTGCGGAATAGGAATACGGAACAAGAACAATGCATTGTCGCCATTGGGCGTCAAAGCAAAGAAGATTGCGGAATAGGAATACGGAACAAGAACAATGCATTGTCGCCATTGGGCGTCAAAGCAAAGAAGATTGCGGAATAGGAATACGGAACAAGAACAATGCATTGTCGCCTGTAGGCCTCAATGCAAAAAACAGACCAGCTAAGAAACGAGGCCTGTATGACGCTGATCTTTCGAACAGAACGCAAATATATAAAAAAAGGAAATAGAAAATTATTAGAGTGTAAGCAGATATTTCATTTCACGGATGATAAATGCATGGCCATGTATGATAAAAATAACTGAACAAAGCTGTGAGGGGACTTACTTTGCCAGTAAAAAGATACAACTTAATATCAGTGGAGAAGTAGGAGGGAGGGGGGGGGGGTGGGGAACATCGTCAGAGATGGGATTTATAAGTTGTCAAATATTCGAGGCAAAGAGTATTTTAATTTTACTTTTAGTTTAAATGTATTTAACCTTAGGATGTCTCTTATATTCAGAAGAAGGGAATTACCAAATTGGGGGGGGGGGGGGAGGGGGGGGAGTGAATATTAAAGTTTCTGAGAAAGTGCTGTACGAGACATTGACAGGTGATACAAATCAATTTGCCTAGTTGGGTAATGGGGAATTATTTACTCGAAAAATATTGTTGAAAACGGAAGGTAATTCGTGGTTGTTATACTGCTACATTAGTACTGCCAGGTTCAATTGATAAATATCATTAGTTTTGAGGGCATTTTTTGCATTAAAGACACCGTCTGTGTGATGTCTAGAATTAACCTGATTAATAATCCGCATAGCCTTTTTATTGAACAAAATAATATATTTTATCATACATGCATATTTTGCACTACTTCCCCGTGCTAGTATTCCGTAATTTAAGTGGTGTAGGACTAGCGTTGAATATAATGATTTAAGAATTATAGGGGATATCCATTTGAGTTTGTTTATAAAACGTTAGTAGATATTATCTTACATATACACTAGCACGCCCTTACAACAAATTCCTGTAATACTCTGTGATATGTAGCGGTTGTGGTGATCATGTCCTGCCATACTTATGCGGTTATTATCACAGGAACTATCGCAGGAAAGTACTACATAAATTACGTGCACGTAATTTGGGACGGTACCACAGAACTGTACAACAGGAGTACAACAGGACCGTGTCCCGTGATACTTCCTGTGGTAATAACCGCATAAGTATGGCAGGAAGTATGACAGGACATGATCACCACAATCGCTACAACCACTACCACACTACTACTAGTACTACAGGACAGTATCACAGGAATATCACATGATAGTGTCACAGACCAGTATGCCAGGAAAGTACTGCAGAACAGTACTACAGGACAGTATCGCAGGACAGTACTACAGGAATACCAGACCAGTATCGCAGGACAGTATTACAGGACAGTATCACAGGACAGTACTACAGGAATGCCGCAGGCCTGTGGTACTGTGTCCTGTAGTACTGTCCTGTGATACTGGTCTGGTATTCTTGTAGTACTGTCTTGTGATACTGGTCTGGTATTCCTGTAGTACTGTCCTGTGATACTATCCTGTGGTGATGGATAGTATCACAGGACAGTATGACATGACAGTAATATAGGAATTCCGCAGACCAGTATTACAGGAAAGTACTACAGAACAGTACTACAGGACAGTATCCCAGGACACTTCTACAAGAATATTACAGGGCAGTACTGCAGGAATACCAAGAGACCTTACCGCAGTACAATTCCTGCAGTGGTATTCCTGTGATAATGTTCTTTGATATCTTGTGTGGCATTATTGGTCTCATCCTGCAGCTTTCTTGTGATACTTTACTGTGGTTATCCCGTAGGGGTCTTCTTGTGGATTTCCTGTGACGATCCTATGGTATAGTATCACAGGACTGTAGTAGTCTGTGCGATTTTCTCATTACACCGTCCTGCACTGGTTTGTTAGGCGTAGTAGTTTGTAAGGATTTTCTGTGATCCAGCTCAACAATTTTGACATCTTCACAAATGAAAAGAGGCGTGAAAAAAAATTGCAAAGACGTTAAAAGCATATTTACATACCTTTATTATGTATGAGTTGTACTATGCACAATATAAAACATCTTTGATATTAAAAATGACTGCTAGAATAATGCAGTAACATTTCATCTTTGAGATAATACATGTACAAAGATTTATATCCACCAACATTGAGATGCCACATGAATTAATTTTACTATTCATACATTGCTGCCATTTTGAGATCACATAAAGAAAGCTAGATTCGATCCAGAATCCTTCCCTCTAACACAACAATAAGCAAGTATTATTAATACCTCGGTCACATTCGCTGACCGGTTGCCTTACGGCGAGACAAAATCAGCAGTTTTAGGTATTCCTGTACAAACCACCTACGTTTAGCTGGTAGTAGCTGGTACAAGGATGATTAAAACGGCCAATTTTGACTCGCCGTAAGGCCACCAGCCGGCGAATGTAACCAAGGCTTAACCAATATTATAGTTGTAAAAAAACCTCTACTAGCTGAGCAATTGCATTTTCCCCTTTTTGTCAACACCCGATTGGATTAATACTAAACGTAGAACATTCTTTACTCAACCATGTTATGAAACAATGGATGACCACTTGTGCATGTACAGATAATGCATGGTGCACATATGGTCGGTAAGGGATGAAATTATGATGTGGTGATCACCAGTATAAATTTAAAGTACATGAACGTAATCATAATCACTCATTTTGCACAGAATTCACTAAAGTCCATAAATAATGAAAGACATTTTTGAATGAATTTCACATGATTTAGAATGTTCACCATAGGTTAGAAAAACTATGAATATAAGATTACTTTGCCGAAATGTAGATCAAATCTATTGAGACATTAATCTTTTTGACATTGAATAGGCATATCATTGTTTTGCACAGTCTTCTTGTCTAAGAATAGCTCCAACTACGGATCGAAGGGTTATATATGAATGTAAGCATGATCCGATCATAAACACGACATTGCGGCATGGAATTCGATTTGCTACATGTCATAATTAATAACTTAATGACGTTCAATACTTGATGTTGCCACATAAAATAATTAAGGTCATGTGGCAAATTGAATTCATACCTACTCGAGTCATTTAGTAATTTCAATTAGTACATGACCTAAACAATTATGACATATAGCTCAAAATTGACTTGAATAAGTATGACCAATTTGATTGACCTCATTTATTTGAAGTAGCAACATCAATTATTTAACCCAAGGGGGGGGGGGCACTCAGTATATAATGCATAGTGGGTATGTGCCGCGGAGGGGACCCCCATTTTTACACTCAAATAGGGCATAGCATTTTTATCATATTGAGAAAAAGAACTAAGAAAGCCGCTCCGAGGCATGGCATTTTCTTCTTATCGAGAAAAAAGATTAAAGAAATCCGCTCGAAAGCTTCGCATATTTTCTGTTACGCCGTTCCGGCCGCATTGATCCGTATTTGTATTTGTATATTAATATTGTATTTGTATTTTATTATATGAAATATGAAATATTCTAATTTTCTCCTCATTGTCGAGTGAAACAACGATAAATTCCTCCCTGAACATGTGGAATTAGCATTATTCAATACTAAATAGGGTTCAGTCAAGTTGGTCCTTATTGTCAAATTTGTAAAAAATGAAATATTGCATAATTCAAACAAAAAAAACTAAACAAATAGTGAGTGAGGGAGATCATCGACTATATCATGTGCGTGTCACTCAGTTGTGCATATCACTGTTTTGTGAAAAATAATTGAAACTTTAAAATCTCATAACTTTCTTATTTTACATCCGATTTTGATGAAATTTTTAGTGTTATGCTAGTTTGATTTTTCTCTACTTATTCAAATCAACATTCTTCTTGGGTGGACTTGGCTTTTAATGTTATATGAATTTTAATCATGGCCGTGTGCTGCTCATACACTAAATGGAGGGATCTTGTGAGAATGTCATGTCAAGTGAAAAACTGAATAAAATCCCAATTATTCCTGAATAGACAAGCCCCCTAGCAATGGACGTTGTGATCTTGTGTTTTCTTATGCCTTTCATTCTTTTTGAAATTTCTTATACAGCCCTTTTTTTTCTTCTACTTTATCAAAGCTTTTATGATTATGAATGTACTTAAATAAATAGACTTTAATCTTGAATAAATTAATATAATACTGGTTGTGAATTTTTTTAGCAAGAAACAGCATTTGTGTTGGATTAGTTCATAAAAATGTTGTGTAATTTCGGAACAGCATACCCAGGCATCGCAAATTTGGTCTCAAAAGATGTGCAAGACTTGAAAGTAAAAAGTCAGCGAACAGCCAATTATTAACCCTTAGTTAATTAGACCAATTTGATCCCCCCTTCTCCAGATTTTGCGACTACGCCGCCGCACATTTTATTTACCAAGCCCCTTTCCAGTATTGCACATCTTTTGAGACCAAGTTTGCATCACCCAGGTACGTGGTTCCGAAACGACCCAACATTATGTAAGTGCATGTCAGACCAAAAATTTGTTTAAAAACATGATTTTGTGTACAAAGTCAATGCAACTTTGTTTTCAACCAGAAGTCATAAATGTATGATTATTTTTAGTTTTCCTGGGGCCGTATTCTGAAAGATTATGCGAAGAGAAATAATCTTGTATCTTTAGAGTTACAAAAAATCCGTATTCCGAAAGTTCTTGTATCTTTTCTTGTAAATTTACTTGTAACTTTCGCTGAGTGCATATGATATCGGAGCTAGAATTAGGGTAAAGTTAAAAACGGCGCATAAATATTCCTTTGTGCAAGATAACATATCGAGATAAAAGGTATTCTGAAAATTATCTTATCCTTTGCGTTCTGTTAATTTTCTTGCAAAAAAAATTCAAGAAAATTTACAAGAGGTAGGGGGCTATTCTTGTACATGTAACTTATTGTTGCATGCGATATTTGTCCGTCTTTAATAATTATTTCTTGCTGCATCCCGCAAGAACGTCATGTTTTACAAAAGGAGTTATTCCAAACACATTACAACGATGGATTGGTAGATTTTTCAGAAATAAAAAATTGGTGTTCTAGACGACGAATCTTTTCAGAGAAAATATGTCTTTGAAAAGAGCTACGTGTATTTTTTACATACAAGCGAACAAGCATAAGCATCGGGGGCGCAAGGAAATCACGCCTCATTTCAACAATGCGCTTCATTATTTTTTCAGAAAAGACGCTTCTATTGGTTGGCCTAAGCATATAAAAGCTTAACGATTGGTTGATGAAATATTGGGCGTGTCAGAGATAAAATAGAGGATGTCTTTACAGAGATAAGACAATTTTCAGAATACCAATTAAAGAAAATTTTAGCGAGCTGTTATTTTACTGACCTGCAAGAAAAGTTACAAGAAAAGTTAAGACAATTTTGAGAATACGACCCCTGGTCTAAATGTATTTATTTTATGCTTTTTATGATCGCAGAAGAGTCGGCAACAAATTTCATTCCAAAAACAAAAGGTCAAAAAACAAAGAAATACATAAGAAATTGCCAAAAATTAATATAAGACATAGCTAATGATTTAAAATCAAATTTTGTTCATGTACACTTGATAAGAACACCACAAACTGTGTCAAAGTTTCTATACCAAAAATTAGAACATTTGGAGCTTTATTTAGGGAGTTACAGGAAAAAGTATGATTTCGCATACTAATTACGAATAAATTAGTATAATCACTATTTAATAAAAGGATTGGGGGCCATGATGCCCCCCTCGACGCTTCACGCAATATTTCTGAAACGCAAAAAGATAGCGCCGCAAAATCTTATGCCTTTTTTTTTTAAATCTCGTGCAACTTTTGAGACCAAATACGCGACATGTGGGTATAGCATCGTGATGTCACATGACTTTTTACGAGACAAAGTCATGCCGAAAATGGCTCATTTTCATACTTTGTGTACAAAATCTATGGGAGATGAAATTCATAAAAGGGTGATTATTTTTCGTTCTTATAGGTCTGCCTAATTAATTTAGGGTGTAATTTAGTTGCTAAATGGTCTGTAATAATTTCCATTGAAAAAACAATGAAAGAACAAAAGATGAAAAAACAAAAAAATAAAATTATAAAAAGAAAGAAATACATAAAGGAAAAATTGGCTTTCACAATTTTTAGTGTGAAAACCTTTAAATTAGATTACAAAGATGAGAAAAAAAACGAAAATTTGAAATGTAATTGGGTGTTAAATATGCAAATAATATTTTTCATGAATAAATTTGCATATCTATTCATAATAATTAAAAAATAATTATTTTCAGATATTTTTTAATACTATCTTGTAGTTTATGTGGTAAGGAATGAGCGTGCCGAATTTCGGCGCGATCGCGGGACCGGCAGCCGAGATCAGAAGGGGGGGGGGGGGGGCCATCTGCCCCCACCGTCCTCAATATATCTCAAATAGTCCAGTCCTTCTAGGGTTAATAGCGATTTGACTGAATTTAAGAATTTAATTACTCGTTAATTTTGTAAATAATATCCCGGACAACCCGCGTGCCAATTTTCAGCGCGATCACGCAGTCAATGATCGAGATCTGAAGGGGGGCCTGGGAGGCTCCCCCCCCCGGCCATATGAACTCCCAAAATACCCCAGCCTAGATAGGTTAAACCTGAATCGGCTTTCTGACTCCTCTTGAGTAGTCACCATTCGTTGGACAGCTTGTTTTGGTAGCCTCCTTAAGTAGTTTTTTCATCCACGTCTGTAGAGCATGAGGTTGCTTTATCTGTAGAAAAAAAAACACGTACAATTACGATCATAACATGAACATTAAATTAAAAGAAATAAGGTGTCTTGCCACCATCTAGATCTCTTTGTACAAGTACATACCTGTAGGACCATGAGTACCTTAAAGAGATGGTCAAGGCTGAAAATATTTATATCTTAATACATAGAGTAGAATTCAATGAGCAAAATGCCGAAAATTTCATCAAAATCGGATAACAAATGATAAAGTTATTGAAGTTTAAAGTTTAGCAATATTTTGTGTAAACAGTCGTCCTTAATATTCATTAGGTGGGATGATGATGTAAAATCCACACTTTCCGTTTTCTTATGTTTTCACATAAATTCATGATTTTTTCATTATTTCATTCTTGTGTGAAATTATGTTTCCCTAATTTCGAATGCACTAAATCAGTTGTCAATCCAATTTTTCTAGTTCTTGGAGGAAAAAAATTGAATAAACCTAATTTCATATAATAAAATACAAAAGAACAAGTGGAGATGTGACATAATTGGCCCATCTAATGAATATTCATGACGACTGTTTTCACAAAATATTGCTAATTTTTTAAATTCAATAACTTAGTTTTTTTTAATCTGATTTTGATGAAATTTTCGGCATTTTGCTCAGTGAATTCGATTCTATTTATTAAGCTATGAACAATCTCAGCCTGGATAATTGCGCTTATCTTTCTTATGATATTTTTGCTTATATTAATTTACGACAATAATCACGACAATAATTACGACAGCAGATATGGGGAATTAAAGTCTGTGAGCGTCTCTCCCATTGTTTTCTGTGCGAACCCGCTGAGCATGCTATTGTCAATGATTCTCTACTATACGGGTGAGTGATCTTGCGTTTTCATGATCATAGGCCTGGGCAATGACTAAGAACAGTTCGATGAGTATCAATGCCAAGCAATCCTGAAAGGACAATAATGGTCAATTGTCCTGATGGAGAAGACTATATCATGGCCCCATTTGTTTTTGCTTTTAGGCCAGTAAGATTACTAACTAATATAAATAATAATTACATTCCATCTATTTTAGAGTAATGATCTAATGTTAAGATTATTTTACATATCTCCCTGCAGCTTACGGCCCCATATCTTCACCCGTGAAGTACTGAATTTTGAAGCTTAAATTATTGAACATCATGGCATCCTTGTATTGTAATGATGTTTACCATCACTGCAATATAGATATAACATTAATTTAGTTCTACTCACATTGATTTTACTTTAGAACAAACTCACACCCCCCTTCCCGCTACAAACTTTCTCTCATTTTTATTATTTCCTTACCAAAATTATCCACATTTCAATAACTACGATTATGACAAAGATGGTTCTGTTGACATGATTGACTATAACGATCCTGCTGATGATAGTTATGATAATTAACACTGATAATGATGGTGGTGGTGGTAGTGAATGTGGTAGCGGTAGCCTTGATGATTATAATAAATGAAAATACTGAAAGTTACGAAGGTCACACATTCAATGAATAATACCAAGAAACATACTTTTTGATGAAATAAAATTCACACACAATTCATGCTTCTTGTAAGCCTTCTAATTAATTCATTCTTATTTTTTGAACTGCATTGTGTCCTCTTATATTCATTCTTTATGATTTAAAGCTTTAAAGTTTATAATCATATTCATTTGGTAAATCCCGGTCAGAAAAGCTCATGTCACCATTCCATTCCTGATTACTATATTATATGAGCATGGCCCTTAAATGATTATGATGTGATGGGTATGAAATCAAATGTGTTTTATTGGAAAATCTAGCCCTTTTCACACATTCTTTTTTTTCCAGCGATTTGGCGACCGATAAAAATGTCTGCATATTTTGTATTGGAAACCATCTGTCGGGACAGACTTCAATTCTTTTTCTTTCTTTCCCTCTTTCTTTCCATTTTTGTTGCTCCGCCAATAATCGATTTTCGAATGCAATTTTCGAAATAGACGACCACAATTGTGTAAGTGTCTTTCTTTTTAATGTTTTCACCTCCTCATTTCTTTATCCCTTCCCCTTTTCATGTTTCCTAGCATTAATTCTTCTTCCTTTTATCTTTGAATTTTTAATCCATTTTTTCGCCGCAAATAGGAACCCGCTTCAACCCCTATAATCATTTTGCTTTTGTTATCTTTCCTATCCTGATAATTACTGATGTGGTATAAGTGCTTTAGGTTCCTACATTAACAATTCGATAACTATACATGTAGTTCTTCTGTAGATGATTTTTCCTTTCTCCTTATCATGTTTTTTCTTAAATCTTCTAGTTATTTATTTCATTTTCTCTCAATTTATTTTCACTAATTTTCCTTCTATCTTTCCTTTTTTTATTCACTTATTTTGCTCTGTATATATTGCTAGAAAGGGTTCGCAATCAGATTTATATTGCGGCCAATTTAACTCCGAGCTTTCATTTTTTCTTCATTCTCTTCTTGTTACCTGAGTGAACAATGAACAAAGAATAAAGAACCATTTCAGCATGGCCACCGCATGTCTTCCCCTCTGTTGCGCTTTCACTCTTTCCCTCCCCCTTTATTTCTCCCCCATCGTCCACCAGCTCTATCTTCTTCTTTCCCCTTATTTTCTGTCTCTATCCATTTCCATATTCCAATTTGTCCCCCTCTCCCGTTGATTCTCGATCCTAAATTTCTTCCCCTCTCAAATTTCCTAGTTTTTTTCTGTTTAACTGTATTTCCTCCATATTTTTTTCATTCTTCCTCTTCTTCCATCCCAATATTATTTTCTTATTTTCTCTCTGTTTCCCTTTCCTTTTCTCTCCCTATGACTTCTTAGTTTTCTTCTTCCTCTTTTCACCTTCCCTTTGGTCCCGCTTCATTAAAACAAGGAGATAAAGAAAATTAAGAGACAAAACTTTATCTGGGGGAAATGGTTGCCCGTCCAAAAATTGAACAAACTATTTAAAACAGTTTCTAATTAATCTTTGATCTATCTAATGCCTAATGGTGTAAAGCTGTTCCGGTCATATTTATTTTATCATTCTATTTCCTTCTGTATTTTTTTTTTTTTTTTTTTTTGGGGGGGGGGGGGGGTCCCGTCACTTGTTTCAGATGCGAGTATTAATGAATATTCCAAGTTGACGTGAATTCTACGAATGGCTTGGGTCTACGAAACGAAAATGTGTGGAATCTTATTTTCCCGACTAAAATATCATGAATTGACTCTCTTCCAATTGCAAAAAAAAAGTTTTCATTTTTATTGCAGCAAATTCGAAAGATCAGTAGTGAATTTATAAACACTTGCGTGATTTTTTATTAAGCTACCGTGGCTTTAAGAATGCACCCGAACTTCCATTATAGATGCGAACCACAGTTCAGAACAGTGACCCGAACTCTCCGATCCGACTGTCAATATGAAGGCACGCATTTGTTTTGGTCGTAGAGGGAGCTATTTAGAATAGATTCTTCGGTCTTTCGACAGAAATTAAGACTTGCAGGAAAGACGAACAAAAGAACGGTGGCATCAATGGGCCTTTCATGGCGGCCGTTCCTTTGAAGACAAGGGAACGTTGGGCGGGAAAGCCGAAGCGAAACCCGGATGCGGTAAGAACGATAAAGAACGGTGCATGGACTTTTGACAAGCTCCCTTAAGCAAACTAAGCCGAATATTCAAGAATGGCAAACAATTAACAATGCAAACAAATTGTTATAAGCACATATTGAAACTTTTGAATAAAAAAAAATGAAGAATGAATTTACCTCTCCTGACGTTTTTCAACTACACTGTATGCCACTGCATGAATACAATCTGCTTAATTTTGCAATTATAATATATACTGAAGTGAATGCCTACATAATCACCTTTTATGAACTCCAACTGTGTCTTGAACATGAACATGGACTTTTCTGTGTACACCTGTATCTTCCTCAGATAATGCTGGACCTGCTGCTTTGTCATCCAGAGATCCCTCTTTGAATCTTTAATGAAATAAAATATATTTGAGTGACATTGTAAAATTCTATTTGCAGAATAATAAAAAAAACGTGATAGTAAAACTTGTTCAGTTCCTTATTTCAGTGTTACAATTCAGGTGCAAAAAAAGTCCTCACTATCAAAATGGTATGATGCAATTTTTTTCCATCTGAAACAGTTTAATAGCACTGCTCATCATATTGCCCTCTATACACGTCTTGTAGCTAGGCTACAATAGCAAAGACGGCAAGATGGTGACAATAAAGGAGTGTGAGTAAACCCTCCTCTACTTTTGATATTTTCATTCCTTTTATATTTAATATTATTTAAAAATGTGACTCTTTACTCTTCAGTGCAAAAAAGGTCCAAATTATATTGTACTTTGAAGCCCATTTACATTGTACTTTGGGCTCAAAACCCTAAAGGAAATGTGTGTTTTTGAGCAACTTTATTGTTGGTAAATACTCGGTGCTTGTAGTGCAATGGCATCCCGTCCCTGGCTCCGTGGAGATAACGCACGTCAGCGATGTGATAATAATCTCAGGCCCGTTTTCTCAACCCCTGGACAAGTTCATATCAGTATCCACCAACCACGAAGTTAGTTCCAATCTTACTTAACCCGTTTAAAAAAAGCTTTTTAACTAGAATACCTTGATATTGATGCTCTCGTTAGAAAGAGCAGACGAGACGTAGCATGTCATGTAGTCACAAAATAGCATAATTTTCATAAAGAAAAATTATGACAAAATTGCAAATATTGTGATGAATTGGGAAATAAATCTTTTCAAAATAAAAGCACAGGTAAATTACGCATCATACATACTTAGAACATGAGGACTGGAGCATTAAATTGCTGAGAAAATTAAATCAATAATTAATTTCATGACCAGAAAAATCACATGTGGACGTTGAGATGGGTACCTCCAGGATATCAAAATTTAATAGTTTACGAAACTAAATCATAACGGTTTTCTTTGTAAAATGATGATCATACGGTCTTTTATGATTCCAAACATCAAAATATAGTTTAACATAAACTTTTTAAATCTTTGATACCATACCAAAATACGATTTGGCAAATTTCATGCATAAATTAGAATCTATAGAAATTATCCAAATGTTAATAGGGTCTGAAAACAACAAATACGAGTCCAGTTATGGATGACCTGACGTGGTAGAATCTTTATTGATTAAATTATTTTACTAGATTTCAAAATGAATATAGTTTCTTTGTATTGAAATTACATTGAAATGCCTTATCCCACTTGTTTTGTGATGTAATTTCAACTTCTATGATTGATTACTTAAGATTATAATTTTTATATTTCTACTTCTAGGCACTTTTGCATGTCATAGAGTCTACCCACGTGATGCCATCCTTCATTAAGAAGTTATGACAAGCTGAAGGTTCAGAGGTGTCAAATATTTAGTTAGGTTGCTGTCCCCTACCTCAAGCGATGTTCGTGCAGGCCCCACTCCACTTCACTACCGATACACTACGCTCCACCTACCTGAACATCGAGCCGTAAACTCGCTCTGATATTCCGAGTGACAAAGGTGGGATTTTATGGGGGGGGGGGAATATAAAATTCATGCAACATCATGATTTTTAAAAACAATTAAAACTAATATTCTTACTTTACACAAAGTTTTACTTCTTTTCCATGCTTCTATCAGTCTCAAAATTTGTGATTTAGAGCAAACATGGAGAACCTCACACGTACAGTAAAATTAATAATTCGCTGTCTATTTAAAAACAATGCATTCGCGAGGGTCTGAGCTCGAACCCACGCGTGTGTTTTTTTGAAATCGGCAGCGAATACGTGTGAGGAACTCCATGTTGGCTCTAAAGTAAATATCGTGATGTTGCATGAATTTTATATTTCCCCCCATAAAATCCCACCTTTGTCACTCGGAATATCAGAGCGAGTTCACGGGCTCGATGTTCGGGTAGGTGGAGCGTAGTGTAGCGGTAGTGAAGTGGACGTGGAGCCTGAACGAACATCGCTTGAAATTAAGTCATGGAAGTTGAGGTAGTTGTCAATTGTCCCCGATACGATCTTGTATTTATTTCTTGGCAAAGAGGGCTTCGTTAAACAATTAGCGGACAAGTAGAAGTATAGCTCACTATCTTCGATTTAGTCAAAAACTTAGACTTACGACGGTGTTGAGAAACGGGGCCCTTGGCTGGCTACAAACACCCTCACCGCCGCCATCATAGCCAGCAGTCGACCGTCCCCGGGAGCGCACACCGCAGATCAGCGGCCACCGCCCGCCCGGTGAGCGAGCGGGATCGATCGGGAACAAGGCCAAGGCATGCCAGTGCCAGTGTAGTGGCCGTAAGTCGAAATCTAATTGCATGTCGCACCAAACTACGAAAATAAAATGGATCTACTTACTGTTTAGCCTATTGCGTAAATGACTTTAAAGTCGTCCGAATCTGATCCGTATTCTGTTAGTTTTTGTTGAATTACTGACGGCCTTCTTCTTTCAGCTTCAGGTTCAGCTGAAGCTAGCTGAGCGGTAACGATTTTTTTTTTAAACTGGCGGAACCGGAAATACGTACCGTATACGCATGCAAAGCTAGTTAGCCGCAATCCGTGCGTTCGTGCATATTATATGTTATTATTTATTTATTGGTATATATGCACATAAAATGTTTTAATCTTATTTATTTTTTTACAAACACACATTTATCCTGTCTGGCGATCGAAGGAAAGTAGTTCCCTTTATAATTTTCAATTAGTAAAAGAAAATAAACTTAGATCAAGTGCCGGCAGCTAGGGTATTTTGATAAGGGATGGGGCCAGAGCAAGACAAGCAAATATAGTGAGAGCATTTTAAAGCGAAACAACTAAGAAAAAAAGTCTAAATCAAACTTTGAAAAAGGAGGAAAAAATAACCTGACATCGTGACACTTTAAGGAAAATTAAGGAAAATAATTTGAAAATATACAAACTTCTCAGTCACAAATTGGAAAAAAAGCTGGCTTCATGATGCAAAATAAGAACAGTTGAAAAATAGATACAAGATCGTTCTTGCAATAGAAAAAAAATAGATAGCCTCGCATCATGAAAATAGATAAGAAAAATAGATTGAAAATATACAAATTTATTTGATTTAAACAGAAATATATTTATAAAACAGCCTTGCTAACATGGCAATTAAGGTTGCAAAGATATAAAGCAAAATAGGCCTAAAAATAGAAAATAAATATCCTATTTTTAGTTTATTTCACCTGTATAAATAGCACAAAAAAAATTGTCAGTGAGTTATATTTTTAGAAATATAAAGAAAATAGGAAAAATATATCTTCTCGCAACAAAAACTTCCAGGGGCCGGTATCGCATTAAACATGTAAAACAAAAATCCAAGATGGCATTCTAACTGAGATTCATAATTGTTTATCAACATTCAAAGCTGAATTTTCTGATGTTTAATTTATTTGATGAACCCTAAAGGTGTGGTCCAGGCTGAAAAATTTGTTTATTAACAAAAGAGTAAAATTCACAAAGCAAAATGATGACAATTTTATCAAAATCGGATAACAAATAACGAAGTTATTGAATTTTAAAGTTTATCAATATTCTGTGAAAACAGATATGTGCACATCGTCATGAATATTCATTAGGTGGGCTGAGGATGTGACATCCCCATTTTCCTTATGTTATTACATGAAATTATAATTGTATCATTTTTTTCAATACATGTGTAAATGATATGTCTCCATTGCGATGAAATAAATTGCTGCATTAAACAACTAATACACCTAATCAGTTGACAATCCAATTGTTTAAGTTCTTGCTAGAAATATGTTGAATAAACCTAATTTCATATGATATACAAAAGAACAAGTGGGGATATGACATCATCAGCCCACCTAATGACTACTCACGAAGACATGCCTAGAACTGTTTCACCAGAATAGTGCAAATATTTAAAAATAATAACTTCGTTATATGTCATCCGATTTTGATCAATTTTTCAGCATTTTGCTTTGTGAATTTTACTCTATTTATTGAGAAATATCTCTAGCCTGGACACTCCATTTAATTCTTTTCCTGTATCGTAAGAAAGAGATAGATGAATTAAGTAGAATAATATATGTTCATGTTTATGTTTTTGTAACCCGGCCTCCTCGCATGCAACCGGCAACCAAGCACTAAGGGTGTTATTTAGGTGTGTCCTGTTTATTTTAACACCCTTTTAAATGTAACTTTTTTATTCTTTATCCTGGTTTTATGATGAATAATAAGTGGTGAACAAACAAAACAAAATAAAATTGAAATTTAAAAGAGCCCATATAAAAGGGAAATAACCCTGAAAACCCTCAAAAATGGCTCATTCTGGGGTCAATTTTTCAATATTTTTCAGTTCGCGCTTCTTGCTCCTATATATACACTGTTAAAATTTGCCGTAATTTTACGGACAAAATTTAACAGAAATCATCCGTAAACGATAAAATACAGAATAAAATGGTAAATTTACGAATTTCTACAGAAAACCCGTAAAAATTACATGATAATCAGGTAAATTATCAATTTTACGGACGTTTTTCTGTAATTGTACAGAAGATCATTATTGAAAGGAGACGTTAACGATACATCTTGTAAATTTACTGTAAGTAGATGTAAGTTTACGGATAAGATTTAACAAATTACTTTGTAATACATGAAAAGTGCATTTTCTACGGAAAATTCTGTAAAATTTACAAAAAAATCAGGTTAATGATACATTTTCTGACGTTGTCCGTAATTGTAGTGAAGATCATTCTTGAAAGGAGACGTTTAGTGGTTTACGGTACAAATCTTTGTAAATTTACTAGAAAGTAGCTGTAAGTTTACGGACAAGATTTAACAGATTAATTTGTACTATACATGTAAAGTGCAATTTCTACGGAAAATTTGTAAAAATTACATAAGAATCAGGTAAATGATCAATTTTACAAACGTTTTGATCCGTAATTGTACAGAAGATCATTATTGAAAGGAGACGTTTACGATACATCTTGTAAATTTACTGTAAAGTAGATGTAAGTTTGCGGACAACGTCAGAAAATTTATCATATAACCTGATTTTTCTGTATAGTTTACAAATTTTCCGTGGAAATTCCACTTTACACATATTAAAAATTAATCTCAGAAATGAGACGTTTAGTGGTTTACGGTACAAATCTTTGTAAATTTACTAGAAAGTAGCTGTAAATTTATGGACAAGATTTAACAGAAATGGCAATTTCTACGGAAACTTTGTAAAATTTACAGAAAAATCAGGTTAATAATAAATCTACTGACGTTGCCCGTAATTGTAGTGAAGATCATTTATTGAAAGGAGACGTTTACAATACGTCTTGTAAATTTACTGTTAAGTATAATGTAAGTTTATGGACAAGATATAACATATTAATTTGTAATATGTGTTAAGTGCAATTTCTTCGGAAAATTTGTAAAATTTACAAAAAATCAGGTTAAATTGTAAATTTACTGACGTAAGGAGACGTTTACATTCTTCTTTGTAAATTAACTGTAAAGTAGATGTAAGTTTACGGACACGATTTAACAGATATGTATAAAGTGCAATTTCTACGGAAAATTTGTAAAATCTACAGAAAAATCAAGTTAATGATAAATTTCCTGACCTTTTCGAGCATGCGCACTTGAGAAGTTTGTGAAAAGTCCGCGAAGCAAAGAGAATTTTCCTTGCGGTCTTGGATGTGTCAAGTGACTTCTTGATCAGAAATTCGTAAGTATTTTGCTTTGAATTCGTAAAAGAAATTCCCGCTGTACTTCTCTAGAATATATTGATACGTTTTATGCAGTTATATGAAATTAATAGTGTTGGTTTTCATGATTACGAACAAGGTTTTGGCAATGACAAGTCCAGACGATGCAATGTATCGTCGCGTGTGCGCTGCTACAGTCCCATCGGTGCATTTGAGTGTTGGACATTTTGACGTTGTGGTTGAACGAAATGAAGGGGCGAAGCCGTGGGCCAAGCTTGTTTTATGAGCTTCACAAGGATATTTATATTATGATGCCATTTATATATTCATTTGTATCTTCATTTGTAAATGTCAGGAAGAAAATATAAACCTCAAAATATAAAATTTGTGCAATTAAATTTATTTAAAGGGGTAGATAGATTAGATCTAAATAAATCAAATCAATGACAATGTCAACTGTAGTGTAGTGTATACCGTCCTCGGGCGAAGTTCATGCAGGCTCCACTCCACTTCACTACCGCTACACTACACTCCACCTACCCAAACTTCGGGACGGTGATCTCGATCGGATATTCCGAGTGACAAAGGTGGGGTGGCCGATGGAAATGTTATTCATTGTAAAAATCATTTAAAAAATATATAACGAGAAAGAAAAATGGCTTAATTTCTTATTCTTCACCCATATTTCACTCCGTGTCCATCGTTTGGTTATCCTCTAAATTGTTGATTTTGGGCCAGTATCTATTTCCTCACGTCACTATTCACGGCCGATTTCAACACATCGCATGCGATCGCTCACAGGTCAAACAGCATAAATATTTATATTATTGGATGGTTCAGAAAATACCAAAAATATTCTACGAGTTTGGGAAAATGTTTTTCTTCCTCGTTTTTTTTTTCTTCTATAATTTTTACAATAAATTACATTTTCATCCCACCTTTGTCACTAGCGGCAGTGAAGTGGAGTGTAGCCTGCACGAACTTCGCTCGAGGTAGATCTAGTAATGACTTAGTGCTGGCTAGCGACCGACGGTTTCCATTCTCAGCCGCTCACTGAATATTCAGTTAAGACAGTGTGGTGCCTGTGTGTTCCGTGTGTGTATGTGTGATGCGAAGCTACCTCAGCTCAAGCGATGTTGACGACCTTGTTGGAGCGTACAGTGTAGCGGTAGTGAAGTGGAGTGGAGCCTGCACGAACATCGCTTTAGGTAATGCATAGCGTGCTGTACATGTGTTCTCTGGACGTGTGGGCATGGGTTTAGTAACAGTGCGCATATGATTGTGAAGGGTTGAAGCCCGGGTTGAAGTTTCTTACAGCTCAGTGGGTTTATTTATAATTAAATGATTATCTTTTCAAGCTAAAATTTTTATAATGATTGCTACATTCCAAATATTTGATTAAATTGTTTGTTTTAGAACATATCTTTTATTTTTTCCTCAGAATATTTTCGCAATTACATATCAATTAAAGAGAGTCTTCACTTGTGTTTCATTAAATTATTATACAATGTCCACTGTAATGAAAATGGAAACATGTCGGTCAAATGAAAGTGTAATATAATTGGAAACATGCTGGTCTATTGACTATATGTGACATGGTTTGTCTAAATCAGACAGAAGTCGCTCGATACCGAATTGAGAAAATGGGTAAAATGCTAAAAATTTTCAAAAATGTCGAAATTTTTATTTCTACATTTTAGGGATGTTTAATGTTTCAAGTATAGTCTGTTAAAAAATCAATCGAAAATGATAACGGGAAAGTATCGAAAAAGCCGTTTTTCTGCGAGTGTTTTTTTCGGTCAGTTCGAACTTTTCTGACACTCCGCTCGTTCAGCAAGCTCAAATCTTCGCGCTGTACTAAGCTCCGCCCCTAGCAACGTACGCCATTGTTGATTGGCTATTCATAGTACTCGCACGTAGCCGGTGCATGAAGGGGATTATTTAGCTGAAATCGATGAGCTGGAGTTGAGAATTTGCATCCCGTTAGTAAATCTTTCTTAACAGGCATGCTTTTGAAAAGCGATGCTTTTGATCTATCTTTTTGAAGCGCGGGCGGGAAGGTTGTTATAGAACTGGGAAGGGCGGGGGCGTGGGCGATGAGCTCGATTATTGGGTCTCAATAAAAGCCAAGGACAAAACGTATTCAAAACACGGTTTGTAAGTGAGGATTAATTTCATTGAAATTACAAAGGATATGCTGAATTGAGAAATAATATTTTATTTAATCTTAGGCCCATTATCAGGATTTTTTCATTAAGCGTTAAACTTGAGATGGCATTTTCAAAAGAATGATTCTCAAATCCTTTAAAATATTGATCGTCAGTGAATCCGTGTGTATTTATTAAGTTCAAGAGAACGAAAGAGATCAAATCTATCATTCTCCCCTCACTATGTTGGTTCACTGTGTATTCCCATGTCTTTTCTTTTTTTGTAGGGTTCTCTCTGTTGGCCATTGTCATATGTATTTATTTCATATGTAATTCATTATAACTATTGTTATCCGAGGGGTCTACGATCCAGCTTCTAAGTGGACCTCTTCATTTCCAGCGGAATATTCACCATAGTTTTTTATTGCAATGAGTTTTTATCAATTTTGGTTTCACATTTACAAATGTAACTGAAAATATATAAATATAACTGAAAGGTAGATTGCATGTATTCTACTTTGCATTATTTTCATGATACTTGTAATTTTGTATTTTTTGGGAAACTGAACTGAACTAAAACTGTAGCGGGAATAATCATAATCACTTATTCAAGATAGGGAAAGCGGGATCTGGAAATGTATACTGTTTACTGTACACTTTGTGAACTTATAGGGATTAGAATCATATCAAACCCTTTATGATTCAAACCTCTCGCCGTCAAATTTTCTCATGTCGTTTGAAGAAACAATAGCATTAGCGAAATGTTAACAAAGATACCAACAAATCCAATAGAGAGATGAAACAAGAAAAAAAGATCGATTGCTTAATCAATCACAATCACCAACGATAATCGTGATTCAGGGTAACTACAATGATAATGATAGTATAATACTAACGAAAATAATAATAATGATAATACAAAATAACAATTATAATTACAGGGATGATGGTGATGATAATCGTCAAAATGATAATTATGATAATTAAAAGAAAATCAATAATTAAATATAAAAATCAATTTGAGCTTGTACTGCCTTTTCCGTATCTCAACAGTTATGGCTATCAAAATAAAATAATTCTAATCAATTTAAGAATCATAAACTACTAGGCTTAATCTTAGTGTTTTCTTGCTAAAGGCCTATAGGCATAATAACGTTCTCTGATGGGTGAGAAGAAACATGGCATTAATACTGAATTTTGCTTGTGGTTTAATGTTATTGTGATAGAAAATAATAATAAAAAACAAAACAAGCATGTTCGAGTTAGCATCTGTGTCTGGCTTTGGTAGGCCTATTCATGACGAAATGCTAACAACGCAATCATTACAAAAATAAATAAAAAAAAAACAATCTGTTACGATTCCTATTTTTTACTTTTGATGGTGCAAGCATAGGCCTTTACGTAGAAAAAAGACAGATTTGATAATGAACAATGAAGATAGTCCAGGGTGTAGCGATGGGGGTGGGGATGCTCCCGGCCTGCGCCAGGTGCAAAGTTTTTGTAAAATACTTCAAAAGGTTTAGGTTTTTTCTTCTAATTATAAAAGCTAGATTGGGGTAAAGAAAGGAAGCATCCCCCTCGCCTTCCCGCCCGCGCTTCAAATAGATAGATAAAAAACATCGCTTTTAGTGTTCCCAAAAGCATGTTTTTAAGAAAAGTTTACAAAGAGGATGCGAATTCTAAAGGCGTAGGTGTGGCGATAATGGCACTGGGCCGGGCGGGGGCGTGGGCGATGGATTATGAGCTCGAGTATAATCGCGAAATAAAAGCCAAGGGCAAAACGTATTCAAAACACGGTTTTTTATGAGGATTAATTTCCTTAGAATTACAAAAGATACTATCAAGGAGACAATGATAACAGGTACTTTCTCTATCATAGGCCATGATCAGGATCTTTTCATTATTTAAAACGTTTTTTTTTCGGAGATGGCATTTTCAAAAGAATTAAAGATTTTAAAATCTTTAGAAAATATTGATAGTCCGTGAACGTGTGCTAATCTATTAGTTTTAAAGAGAATAAATAAAGAAATTAAATCGAACATCAAAGTTTGCGCTATCCAAGTGAAGCCCCTTTCACAATGGTGAATTATGTAAGAAAAAGAAAGAAATTGATGGCTTAATCCATCACCAACAATAATCATGATAATTGAAAAAAAAATAATAATGGAAATAACAATGACAGTAATACTAACGATAATAACAGTAATCATAGATATAAAATAACAATGGTAATGATGATAGGCCTGTAATGGTAAAAATGTTGATTATGAATGATGATTTTTTTATAAATACAATTTAAAAAATATATCAGGAGCTTGATCTTTTATCCGTATCTCAATAGTACTAGCTATTAAAATTAAATATCTTCTAACCAATTCAAGAATAATGACTAATAAGCTTAATATTAATTTGTCATAGGCATATAATAGCGTTCTTTGATGGTTGATAAAAAAACATGGCATCAATACTGAATCTTGCTTGTGGTTTAATAAAAAAGTTATGATAGAAAATCATAATAAAAAACAAACAATTATGTTCGAGTTAGCATCTGTGTCTGGCTTAAGTAGGCCTTCATGACGAAATACAAACAACACAATCATAACAAAATAGATAAGAAACCAATCTGTCCAGATTCCTATTATTACTTTTGATGGTGCAAGCATAGGCCTCTACGTATAAAAAAAAAATTTGATAATGAACAATGAACGCGAAATAACCAAGGACAAGACGTATTAAAAAGACCGGTCGTATGTGAGGATTAATTAATTTCATTGAAATAATCAAGGATGTGCAGAATTAAGAAAGTTTCTTTTAATCATGATTACGATATTTTCATTAGCGTTTTTAACATTTTCAAAAGAAAGATTTTCAAATCCTTAAAAGATTGATCGGCAGTGGAAGTGAGTTTAGTTAATCAATTTTAAAGAGAACGAACACTAAGAGTTAAACGTAACACGTTCTTAACAAAAAGCGGGGTCTATGAGTGGGGGGATGTTAGACTTCTTGCATGATTTTAAGAAACACATCTGTGAAAATATCCTTCATGGAAGAAAAATAAAGCGGAATAAAAGCAAAGACGGCGTGTGCCTCTGTGTGTTGGTTTTTACGGTGGTATAAACACAGTTCGCTTTACTCATTTTACCCCGGCATTTTACGTTTTAAACTCTTCTCATAAAGGTGATGAAAGTTCTTAAGATGCCACGAAATTGATAATAACTTCAAAAAAGAAGGAAGAGAAGAAGGAGAAGAAAAAAATGAGGAGATAGCAGATTAAACTCCCGGATTAGACTCATGGTAGTATAGGGCCGATACAGGCGCTGGTATAGACTCAAAAAGGTTCAGTCCGCATTCAACATGGACGCCACACACAATCGCACCTGAAAGCACAATGTGACAATAGACAGAGAACAATACCAGACACGGCAAAAGCCACGCAAAATCCCTCACGGTCCAATAAAATTAGCTTGTGTTTCTCTCTTAAAAAAAAACGTATAATTAATGGTTGAAACGATTACAAAAACTTATTTTCTTTGAGGAGAGATCTCAAGGATTCAGGAAAACCCAATTTTATTGTAAATCATTGACGGTTGCTAAGCACTTTCAGTCAATGAAAGGATGAGTTTCCGCGTGAAACATGTGAAAAAAGCTCCGAGAAGTCTGAAAGCGGGCGAAACTTCAGAAGCGATTTTCTCGTAAAAATACTTTTTATGAACTCTCGTACCTGGGACATTTAAAAACTATTTTCTCAGCAAATACCATGTCCCTTAGCATGTGCTATATACCAAATTAAAGCTTGAGAAATGGAGAATCATAATCTTACAAAAAATTATGTTTGAAAAAATCGAATTCTGTCTGCTTTTGACAGGACGAGTCACATATGTAGACCATATAGTAGAAAGCGAAATTTGTTCTCAGCTGTAATTATTTTTTCTTCTATGGGAACTTGCTGTAATATTAAAGAGTTGATTACTTAAATTTTGTTGTAATATATTTTTCATATCACTTGCAAATAATAGAGAAAATATAGTGCCCCCCCTAAAAAAAAATGAATTTTTAAAGGCATCTTGCACAAATTACTACAATGTTTTTGTTTTATTTAACAATCACTATGAGATCTGTATAAAGTGATAAACCAATTAATTATTTTTATATGTATATGTTTCCAATTATTTGCCTATTTATTAAAAAAATAATGTTTGTGTTATTTGACAATTGTTTCACATAATTACGTCGTCGGTTGTCATCTACCTATACCCATGGATTATCTCCATCACCTTCACAACCTTGAATTGCTAAGAGAGGTATGATTGATGAATTTGGTTTACATTGTTTTAATTTGTTTAAAAGTATTATTGAAATGATTTGATGAGATAACAAAAATGAAAACTTGAAATAACATTTTGAATGTAGTTTTTGTTTACGGACAATCTTTTGAAGACAATTAAGATTGCAGTAATTATGTTGGTAGATGTGAAATCAAATCTACATGCACATGTTTACTGTTTGGAACGTTTATAAAGATCACAAAATAAAATAATTAAAAATAATATTCAACTCTTCTGCATACATGTACAGCTACCTTTGCCAAGACCACGTCGTGGGCTACGGGATGTTAGAAATCCATTGGAATCGTACGAGGATGGGCCATTTCGAGATCGGTATCGACTGTCAAAAGAAACCGTCATTTACATCATCAACATGCTGGAAGCCGAATTGAAGAGGGACACACAGAGGAATGATCCACTTCCGTTTATTTGCAAGTGTTGACGGCTCTCCGTTTTTATGCAGTGCGTAATTGAATTAAACGATTATTGAGTGTTTCTGCACTGTTAAAAATTGCCGTAATTTTACGGACAAAATTTAACAGAAATCGTCCGTAAACGATAAAATACGGAATAAAATTGTAAATTTACGGATTTCTACAGAAAATCCGTAAAAATTACATAATAATCAGGTAAATGATCAAATTTACAGACGTTTTCTGTAATTGTACAGAAGATCATTATTGAAAGGAGACGTTTACGATACATCTCATAAATTTACTGTAAAGTAGATGTAAGTTTACGGATAAGATTTAACAGATTAATTTGTATTACGTGTAAAGTGCAATTTCTACGGAAAAATTTGTAAAATTTACTGAAAAATCAGGTTAATGATACATTTTCTGACGTTGTCCGTAATTGTAGTGAAGATCATTCTTGAAAGGAGACGTTTAGTGGTTTACGGTACAAATCTTTGTAAATTTACTAGAAAGTAGCTGTAAGTTTACGGACAAGATTGAACAGATTAATTTGTAATACGTGTAAAGTGCAATTTCTACGGAAAATTTGTAAAAATTACATAAAAATCAGGTAAATTATCAATTTTACAAACGTTTTGATCCGTATAATTGTACAGAAGATCATTATTGAAAGGAGACGTTTACAGTACATCTTGTAAATTTACTGTAAAGTAGATGTAAGTTTACGGACAACGTCAGAAAATTTATCATAAACCTGATTTTTCTGTAAATTTTACAAATTTCCGTAGAAATTCCACTTTACACATATTACAAATAAATCTGTTTATCTTATCCGTAAACTTGAAAGGAGATATTTAGTGGTTTACTGTACAAATCTTTGTAAATTTACTAGAAAGTAGCTGTAAATTTACGGACAAGATTTAACAGATAAAGTGCAATTTCTACGGAAACTTTGTAGAATTTACAGAAAAATCAGGTTAATGATAAATTTACTGACGTTGTCCGTAATTGTAGTGAAGATCATTATTGAAAGGAGACGTTTACGATACATCTTGTAAATTTACTGTAAAGTAGATGTAAGTTTATGGACAAGATTTAACAGATTAATTTGTAATATGTGTAAAGTGCAATTTCTTCGGAAAATTTGTAAAATTTACAGGAAAATCAGGTTATAATGGTAAATTTACTGACGTAAGGAGATGTTTACGATACATCTTTGTAAATTTACTGTAAAGTAGATGTAAGTTTACAGACACGATTTAACAGATTAATTCGTAATATGTGCAAAGTGCGCAATTTCTACGGAAACTTTGTAAAATTTACAGAAAAATCAAGTTAATGATAAGTTTTCTTTTTCGAGCATGCGCACTTGAGAAGTTTGTGAAAAGCCCGCGAAGCAAAGAGAATTTTCCTTGATGTCTTGGATGTGTCAAGTGATCTTCTTGATCAGAAATTCGTCAGTATTTTGCTTTGAATTCGTAAAAGAAATTTCTGCTGTGCTTGTCTGGAATATATTGATACGTTTTATACAGTTATATGAAATTAATAGTGTTGGTTTTCATGATTACGAACAAGGTTTTGGCATTGACAAGTCCAGACGATGCAATGTATCGTCGCGTACGCGCTGCTACAGTCCCATTGGTGCATTTGAGTGTTGGATATTTTGACACTGTGGTTGAACGAATTGAATCGAAGGTGCGAAGCCGTGGGCCAAGCTTGTTTTATGAGCTTCACAAGGATATTTATATTATGATGCCATTTATATATTCATTTGTATCTTCATTTGTAAATGTCAAGATGAAAATATAAACCTCAAAATATTAAATTTGTGCAATTAAACTTATTTAAAGGGGTGGATTAGATTAGATCTAAATCAAATCAATGACAATGTCAATGGGTGATTTCAAGTACGGTGTTGAAATCTTGTGTTGGTGTTGTGACAACACCGTACTTGAAATCAGGCTGGTGTTGGGATTGACCTCGGAAAATACGACGTATTTCCGGCAGTTCGTGTTGAATGTCGTCTGCTGAACCCACTCCTAGTACCAATGAGGTCCAACATTACATGTATGGACCTCATACTCATAGGCGACATCAGTAGTATTTTTGGTTAGAAATCTCTGAGAACAGGATATTTATATATTATATCACAAGTACAAGCTATATTCCTTTCTCTTATTTAAATTATAATTTTATAGTGTAAATGCATCGTTAGCAACAAAAAAAAATGAAAGAAATGAAGGGGAACTTACATTTTCACGGCTTTTTCCTGATTTTCTGGACAGCTGCTCTTCTCTTCTGACTCGCGATCGAAGCTGATTTGAAGATCACGTGATTCGCGTTCTCGTCAGCTGATCGGTTGGTTATTCTTTTCGTCAGACGTTAATAATATATATTTTATAATGCTAGCATTCATCGCTAATTTAGGTGAAAGAGATTGAAGTTAAACAGCGCCAGGTCGGAATCATAATTATTTTGGAAGAGTGTATTTATACACTCGATCTCATACCTGACGTAGACGGCGCTATTCAACAAATGCACAATCTTCAATATAAAAAGTAAAACAGAAAGAACGCCTTGAACACAGGCCAAAATGCCTAACGATTTCTCCGCGGCATTAACAACTATCGTAAAGGGCGCTCCATTTATCAATAAAGATGGATGCTAAGCTGTCTATGGCGACAAAATTTGCCGCAAATATTTACGAAGAATTGTGAGAAATGGTCTGAAAATGCAACAAAAGAACCGGTGAGTACCGATTAAACATTATCAATTTATTTGATAGAACATATTTAATGACTACAATGTAACAATTTCTAGATAATATTGCTTAGTTCTAAGCTAGGGCGGCCCAAATGCGCGTGAGTGGAGTCCCAGTTTATTAGCACGGGTAAGTATTGGGGTGTCGCCTAGAGTGGCTGAACCCAGCACTGCGGCTGGTGTTGACGATCTACGTGCAATTTCCCCATTCACCAACACCAACCCCCAGGGATTGGGAAAATCATGGTTTCAAGTTCGGTGTTGGTGTTGGCAATCTCAAGCTCGTGAACAGGCGGCAAACACGATGAAACATCCCCGTAAAATTAGCTTTTACAGTTAAGATGAGCTAGTACTAGTAGTAGAACAAATCATTTGAGCTGTAGGGGCCTATATATTTTGATAAAGAATAATGTTAACTCTTTCGAATTCTTGAATTAATTAAAACATTGGTAGGATGGGGGGTTGGGTGTCCGGACACGTAACATAAATGAAGCCTTGTTTTTATCTCAGGAATAAACCAAAAATATAGGTTGAATAGTTTTTTTTCACCATCAATATTTGTTCTTTATAATATTTTCTTATATTCTGTGCTAAAAAGAATTAAAGACATTGCTTGTAAACTTTTCAAAATTGAGAGTAAAAGTCATGTGTCCGGACACCCAACCCGTCCGGACACACAACCACTGGGTATACATGTATTCTGTACGATGAGAATTTAATGCATTTCTTTCCGATTTCATTTTCGTCGTCGAGACTTCTCGCGTGAAGTTGAGATGATTTAGCAGCGCAGCGCAGAGGCGTGATGTCATGTGCTATCGATAACGCAATTGGTATCATTCCTCTGAACCCAGTCCCAGCTCGGTGTTGGAGCTCGGTTCAGCGGCCTTTTTACGCTCTCAACACCAACACCGAACTTGAAATCACCCAATGTCAACTACAGTTAGTTAGATCTAGTATACCTCGAGCGAAGTTCGTGCAGGCTCCACTCCACTTCACTACCGCTACACTACACTCCACCTACCCAAACTTCGGGACGGTGATCTCGATCGGATATTCCGAGTGACAAAGGTGGGGTGGCCGATGGAAATGTTATTTATTGTAAAAATCATAACAAAAAATATAAAGAGAAAGAAAAATGGCTTAATTTCTTACTCTTCACCCGTATTTCACTCCGTGTCCATCCTCTGGTTATCCTCTAAATTGTTGATTTTGAGCCAGTATCTATTTCCTCACACGTCACTATTCATGGCCGATTTAAAAACATCGCATGCGATCGGTCGCAGGTCAAACAGCATAAATATTTATATTATTATTGGATTCAGAAAATACCAAAAATATTCTACGAGTATGGGAAAATGTTTTTTTTCCTCATTTTATTTTTTTCTATATTTTTTTACAATAAATAACATTTCCATCCCACCTTTGTCACTAGCGGTAGTGAAGTGGAGTGGAGCCTGCACGAACTTCGCTCGAGGTAGATCTAGTAATGACTTAGTGCTGGCTAGCGACCGACGGGTTTCCATTCTCAGCCATTCACTGATAATTCAGTTATGACAGTGTGTTCCATGTGTGTATGTGTGATGCGACGCTACCTCAGCTCAAGCGATGTAGACGACCTTGTTGGAGCGTACAGTGTAGCGGTAGTGAAGTGGAGTGGAGCCTGCACGAACATCGCTTTAGGTAATGCGAAGCGTGCTGTACATGTGTCCTCTGGACGTGTGGGCATGGGTTTAGTGACAGTGTGCATGTGATTGTTAAGGGTTGAAGCCCGGGTTGAAGTTTCTTACAGCTCTGTGGGTTTATCTATAATTAAATGATTCTCTTTTCAAGCTTAAATTTTTATAATGATGATTGCTACATTCCAATTATTTGATTAAATTGTTTGTTTTAGAACAGGTCTTTTATTTTGTCCTCAGTCTATTTCTCCCATTACATATCAATTAAAGAGAGTCTTCACTTGTGTTTCATTAAATTATTATACAATGTCCACTGTAATGAAAATGGAAACATGCCGGTCAAATGAAAGTGCAATATAAGTGGAAACATGCTGGTCTATTGACTATATGTTGACCATATAGTAGAAAGCAAAATTTGTTCTCAGCTGTAATTATTCTTCTATGGGAACTTGCTTCTCATAGATCAAATAAAATTTCCGAAGACCCCATATAATTTTGTACTATTTGGTGCATTTAAAGAGGAGAAAGAAATGCTTTTTTTTTTCAATTTGCCTAAATTGCATTTAAAAATATACCTTTCTTTTGCTTTCGGCACAGGCCAATTTTTAGAGGCTGAAATATTAAAGAGTTGATTACTTAAATTTCGTTCTAAAATCTTTTTCATATCACTTGCAAATAGAGAAAATATAGCGCCCCCCCCAAAAAAACTTTAATTTTTAAAGGCATCTCGCACAAATGATTACAATGTTTTTGTTTTATTTATCATTCACTATGAGATCTGTATAAAGTGATAAACCAATGAATTATTTTTATATGTATATGTTTCCAATTATTTGCCTACCGGTATTTATTAAAAAATAATGTTTGTGTTGTTATTTGACAATTGTTTCACAGAATTACGTCGTCGGTTGACATCTACCTATACCCATGGATTATCTCCATCACCTTCACAACCTTGAATTGCTAAGAGAGGTATGATTGATAAATTTGGTTTACATTGTTTTAATTTGTTTAAAAGTATTATTGAAATGATTTGATGAGATAACAAAAATGAAAACTTGAAATAACATTTTGAATGTAATTTTTGTTAATCTTGGGAAGACAATTAAGATTGCAGTTATTATGTTGGTAGATGTGTAATCAAATCTACATGCACATGTTTACTGTTTGGAACGTTTATAAAGATCACAAAATAAAAGAAATAAAAATAATATTCAACTCTTCTGCATACATGTACAGCTACCTTTGCCAAGACCACGTCGTGGGCTACGGGATGCTAGAAATCCATCGGAATCGTACGAGGATGGGCCATTTCAAGATCGGTATCGAATGTCAAAAGAAACCGTCATTTACATCATCAACATGCTGGAAGCCGAATTGAAGAGGGACACACAGAGGAATGATCCACTTCCCGTTTATTTGCAGGTGTTGACGGCTCTCCGTTTTCATGCAGTGGGTGAGTAATTGAATTAAATGATTATTGAATGTTTCTGGGCACTGTTAAATCTATTTGACTGAGGTTGTTTCTATTAATTTTAGGACTCCAGACAAAGTTGATGATGATGACAATATCTAGAAATCAGAGAGGGATCACATAAGTAAGAGTATCATTTAAGCAAACAGTCAAGTACCTATGAATTGCATGCTTAAAAATTCCAAAACTACCACAGCAGGAGTGAAGCTCTGCTGTTTCTGCTGTTAGAACTGTTATGTCAGGTTAGAGTTATAAATTCGTCATTAACCCTAAATTGGCAGATCACCCCCACCCCCCCCCCGAAACTTGGCTGTGTTGCGATGAAAAGCTATGAAATTTGGCACATAGATAACAACTCGAGATGAACATACACAAAAAAAACTAGAGCTGCAATCGTATCAGAACAATGTGCATGCATTGACGCCTGTGATTTTATGGAGGGCAAGAAACAGAAGGAGATAAAGAGAAAACTCCTGAGGATATACATTTTCAAAATATTAAGAGGGCGCTATTTTTATAGGCAATGGTCACTGATGCGTAAAAAAAACATTTTGCATATGAGGGATGATGCCATTAGCAAACCCTAAAAAAGTGATACCAAGATAAATGGAAACAAGGAAGTGATGGCCATTTTACTGTTTTCCAACTTTTTAATAGAGAGCGCTATTTCTTAAAGGTAATGGTCACTGATGTGCGTAAAAAAACATGGATTATGAGGGATGATGCCATAAGCATACCCTGAAAATATGAGACCGAAATAAATGAAAACTAGGAACTTATCGTCATGGCCATTATAATATTTCTTTAGTTTGCAATAGAGGGCGCTATTTTTGAAGATAATGGTCATTGATGTGTGAAATGAAAAAAAAAACAATTGAATTTGGACTATCATAAGTCAACCATGAAAATATGAAACTGAAATAAATGAAAACAAGTAAGTGATGGCCATTTTACTATTTTTCCACTTTGCAATAGAGGGCGCTATTTCTAAAGGTAATGGTCACTGATGCGTAAAAACAGATGAATAAGGAAGCATGTTCCCAAATCAGACCAAAATGAATAAAAACAAGGAAGTTACGGCCATTTTATGATTTTCCTACTTTACATTTCAATAAATATTAATTTTTTAAATGTAGACTATTTCGGATTTGAATTAAGGGCATGAAGACGGCATTTTCAAGGGCAAGTCATATTTTCATATGAAGAGCAACTCTTAAACAATCTACAGCAATTTGTTAGAAGTGTGTAGCATGCAGGATAAGAGAGTAAGAATGGGATTAGGAATAGTATGCAAATGGACTAGAAATTTACAAAATGGCGCCTGGATGGTCATGCATTGCCCCTGTCCGTCCGCCCCCCCCCCCCACTTGGTTTCCGCGCAATAAGTAAAAAAATATGTAATGGATAAAAAAAATTTGGTGTGTAGGTATAGGACACCAAAATACAGGCTCAGTTCGAATTCGGAGTCCGCAGGTCAAAGGTCACAGCTCATTAGATATGCGAGTTGGTTTCCACATGATTATCATAAGTTCCAAATGAATATTTAGAAATGTTTTTTTATTTGAATTATAATCATGTGAATGATCACACATAGACATCTACTATGTATGGGAAATACCATGTATGTTGCGCGCCATGTTATATAGTGGTACACTGTGGGGGTACTGACCAATTTTTTTGAACTTTTATCAATAGATCTGCAAAAACATCAAGGTAAAAAGTCAAAAGCACGGGGCAGAAAATAAACATTATTCAATAGCTGTTTTTGAAGTCAGTACTGCTGCTATATCGAATCGCGTATGATGGCGACACTGCAAGAGGCCTTCCACTTGTTAAAATGAATTGCAGAAAATTGTCTGATATTTGTAAAAGATGAATATTCTTATGAAATATGTGCTTAATTTTTTTTATCATCAGAAGTATCATCTGTATGTGTAATGAAATGTTTTAAAATTACCTCGAAACAATGACCTATCAACCATATGGTTTGTTTGATTTTACAGGATCATTTCAAAAGATGCATGGTGATGAGGCAGCAATATCACAGTCATCAATGTGTCGAATCATCAAAGATGTGTCAGAAGCTATAGCAAGAAGGAAAAGGCAATACATGAAGTTTCCTTCGACAAGAGAAGAAGTTGAAGCAACTCAGCGACAGTTCTTCCAGTACTGCAGATTTCCAGGAGTGATAGGTGCAATTGATGGGACACATGTCTACATCAGGAGCCCTGGTGGGGATCAGGCAATATACTTCCTCAACAGGAAGAATAGATACTCGATCAATGTTCAGGTTAGATTAATTATACCCTTTCTTAGGCCCTTTTCACAATTAGTGCTGAGACTGCTTGCAACCTTTGTGATTGTGTGCGACATATATTGTGATCAAATGATTGCAATTGCTAATACAAGCAAATGTGAAAGCCACTTAAATTACTATAACTAGAACAATGTACTATTTTGTATAAAGTTTGGCCAAAAAAAAGAATGTGACATTAATTTTCTTTCCTAGGATTTCCTATCACTTCAGTTTCATTTATAGTAATTATTCGATTCGTATTTGATTGGGCAATTTTTAAAATGAGTAGTTAATTCTGTAGCATATATATATTTTTTTTTGTGCAAGTACTGAGCAATTGAAGCAGTGGAAGGGTGGGGTGATTGTTGGATAAATCAACCTAACATGGAAAGCACACCAATAATTTTTATGTGCATGCATGTTAAAATTGCATTCCAAATATGTGATAAACTTGCAAAACTCAATTGTTGTGTGCTCCCATTGGATGTCCCAAAGAAAATTGAAAATTAAGTGCCCAGAACAATATAGAGACAGTTATGAGTGTAAGATTTGATATTCCTCTTTTGTCTTCTGCTAGTTTGTTTGTGATCAGGCTGGGAAAATAACAAGCATCGTTGCCAGATGGCCTGGCAGCACACCTAACTCCGCAACCGTAAGTCACTTTTCAACCAAACTTGGATGGTAGATGTACTTAGGCGACCTGCATATTATGCTGCAGTCGGAGGTCACATGGTAAGGTCAAAGTGTTCAAAGTTTTTGTAGAAATGTACCAAACCCGACGGTGCTCTCACTCCATGATGTGTCACTGCATCGTAGCAATCCAGTCGGATTTGAAATGGTCTACACATGTTGAATATATGGTCAAGAGCGCAAATAGTCGTTTATATGTTCTTCGCACTTTGAAATATCATAGTCTGTAATTTCAGGACCTTATAGTTGTATATACTAGTTTCGTGAGACCAGTTGTTGAATATGCTGTACCTGTATGGTCAGGAGCACTAACAAAACAACAAGTACAAGTCATCGAACGTATTCAGAAACGTGCCCTTAGAATCATTTTTGGAGCAGCATATTCTTCATATGAGCATGCTTTACTCCAGTCAGAACTGATGTCTCTTGAAGATAGATGGATCAAACTCTTTGTCTTGCGTTTGCGAAGTCTATGCAAATCCCCACGTCTAAACTGTATCACCTTCTACCTCAAAATAGGACTTGTCAATATCAGACTAGAAGCTTGGCCGGAACAGTAGAGATGCGATGTCGAACTTCACGATATAGAAATAGCCCCTTGCCCTCGTTGATTCGGCACCTTAAAGAGAAATTCCAGTAGTTGCAGTAAACACTGATTTCATGAGAAAGTCTGTAAAACAAGGCTTAATTGTCAGTATATCATCGAGGATCTAGATCTGGTACAGTTACATAAACTGAACTTTGTGAAATCTTGAAATCTACGCTGAAAAATGTTCAGGCTGAAGATCCCCAACACAGATAAGCGCACGTGGGACAGTGTATAATTATTGCTTCGAATATCGGGCCCGACGCTCTACCCGAATCCTGTGCTTATTTGCTGATTTCTCAGCAATTACACAATTTCTTCCAGAATCCTTTGGCACATATGTTTTATTTATACAAACAGACACTTTGGTGGTCATTTCATTGGATTCTGTACGAACTCATTTTGATATCGTTACCAAAACTAGCATTTACCTTTAACTCTAAAAGAATTGATTACAAGGAGTAGTTTTTTTTGTATATATCTTCCCCTATCGTTACATGTATAATAATATCAAACTACGAATGGCTGAGAATTAAAGAACTCATCATTCATTGGACTCTTAAAATGTGATATCATTAAGAGATTGTTTTTTATAAAATGCAGATTACATACTAATTCTAATGTTGAGTTCTCTTTATGTTGGCGAACTCAAGTTTCATTTCATTTCATTTTACTTTGTTAATCAAAATATTTTTCTTTCATATGAGCAATTATTCACTGATATCTAGTCGTAAACTTAATATTTGAATTGAAGTCATAAAAATTGCCAAAATATGTATTATTGCAGCATATTAGATTATCGTTTTTTCCCAAAGTAATGTAATTCAGAATTTAATATGTAAATGTGTTTATTAATTTCTCTTTGTATATATGTTTAATCGTTTTATGATTTCTGTATACAGTGAATACTGAATCATTTATTTTAATTATTATTTATTTATTTTTATTTGTTTATTTTTTATTCATTTTATATATATTGTTTATTTCTTAATTTTATCTTATTTTTTATTCATAAAATTTACTTATAAAAGGGGGCCTTCACCCTACAAGCACTGCTTTTTAGTTGGTCTCCTTCCCTTTCGATTTCATGGTATTATTGTATTATAAAAAAATGATTTAAATGTTATATTTTGTTATAATGTATATTGAACTATCATTGTAAATGTAAAAAGATTGAAAGAGAAAATAAATGAATTGAATTGAATTGAATTGAATTGCTTCTTCGCCCTTTTCTCTCTGTTTCCCTTCCACCATCAATTTCTTCTCTTCTCTCTCTCTCTCTGCCTCTCTTCTCTCTTCCACTATTTCTATTCCTTTCTGCTTTCCAATTCATTTCCTCTATCCACTCATATTTACATGTATTTTGAATATTTTTCAAATTTTTTTATTGATCAGTGAGTATCAATTTAAATTTATTTATGATATACTTTGTTACATATGTCTATATTGAAATTTGTTCGTAGTACTATAAGTTTTTTTACCTTGTTATTGATGATTTTGTTTGAAATGTAAATTTTCGCAATTCGGCTTTTGCCGCAAAGAAAGGATTTTTAATAAACCATTTTGAATTGAATTGAATTTACAGGTCAACATTAAAGTTTATGTGCAAGGCTCTTATGACAAGTGTTATTCCATCCCAGTCATTTCACAATGAAGTTTCAATACAATTATGTTGTGTGCCCTCGCAAATCACGATATTTCTGGTTATTTTCATGAGTGGGCGAGACACAATCACTGTTGCCATGTTTTATTCTAGAAATAGTAAGCTTAGTATGAAAAAAATTATTGAAAAAAGCTGGCCCGATTTGTCCAGGTCAGAAAAGGGCAACACAATTTTTGTTCAGGCCTTAAGTGAATGCATTCATACAATCTACCATGTGTTTGGGAGTACATGTTTAAATAGCAAATCAGCGTTCCTATTGTAAGGTATCTACTGATTAAAAAATATCTGTAAAAAATTTAAGAATTCTGTAAACTTGTTTTTTTACAGAAATGTGTAAATTTACATGGGAATTTTGTAAAAGTACGGTAATTTTACGGAAAAGGAATCCGTAAAATTACGGATTAAAAAAAAAAATTCCGGCAGCAAAATTTCCGGACAAATTTTTTTTTTCCTTTAATTATTTATACGGAATCATGTTAATTCACGTAAATTTTCTGTAAAATTTCCGTAAATAATATCCATATTTTACATGGGAATTTGTAAAAGTACGGTAATTTTACGGAAAAGGAATCCGTAAAATTACGGACAAAAAAAAAAAATTCCGGCAGCAAAATTTCCGGACAAATTTTTTTTTCCCGTTAATCATTTATACGGAATCATGTTAATTCACGTAAATTTTCTGTAAAATTTCCGTACATAAAATCCGTATTTTACATGGGAATTTTGTAAAAGTACGGTAATTTTACGGAAAAGGAATCCGTAAAATTACGGACAAAAAAAAAAAATTCCGGCAGCAAAATTTCCGGACAAATTTTTTTTTCCGTTAATTATTTATACGGAATCATGTTAATTTATGTAAATTTTCTGTAAAGTTTCCGTAAATAAAGTCCGTATTTTCAAGAATTGTAATTTACGGAATCTTGTATATTTTACAGAACTTTTCCATAAATTACCACTTTCTGTAAATTTACGGAAAAAAAAAAAAGTCCGGAAATTCTGCTGCCGGACTTTTTCCGTTAAAAAACGGAAATTTTTCTAACAGTGTGGGCTCTGTTAAATCTATTTGACTGAGGTTGTTTCTATTAATTTTAGGTCTCCTGACAAAGTTGATGATGATGACAATATCTAGAAATCAGAGAGGGAGCACATAAGTAAGAATAATACAAAAAGGCAGTTATATATAGTATTACGTCTTAATGACACGCCTTTCTAGCATTAATAGGCATAACTCGGTTACTATACCAGCATGCCTGCTTCATGTAAATTGAAGTTATCTCCCTCTTCTTCACACAAATCATAATCTGTCCAATTTAGCTCCTCAGCAAATCTTAACATCAGAGAGTAAATTATATATTGTACTCACATATTAAGGTGTCCAAAATCAACTATATACATCAAGAATATCAGGATGAGACATCGATTACCGCTTTATGTAGGCACGTGCAGCTACAGCCAGTCTCATCTGCTCACTGCATGTATGAGCTTTTTCCTGCATGCAGTGAGTGTATGTCCACTGGAGCATATCGCTCCTCTTTAGCTACATTCCTTTTGTACCTGATTAATTTGCATTATAAAGAGAAGGTTATTTCTCATCCCCTCACACTCGCATGATTTCTTTTCACGAAACCCATGCTGATTGTCATGTAAGATATTGTTATCATTTAAATGACGAACAAGTTGTTTACAAACAATTCTTTTTAACAGTTTACAAACGTGCGAAGTCAAGGATATGGATCGATAATTACTGGGGTCTTCTTTATTGCCCCTTTTAAAAATGGGACACGCATTAGCACAGCGCCGATCTAAAGGCAAATATCTAGTTAATAGAGATATATTGAAAAGATCACAAAGCGACGGTGCAAGTTCAACGGCACCTTCTTTAAGAATACATGGGGCTAATCCGTCTGGACCTACATACTTTGTAGAATCAATGTTCTTAAGTAATTTACGTACATTTTCAACATTACAGTTAATATCGTTCATATCAGGTATATTACTGTTTTCTGTGCATTCAGGAATATGTATGTTACTGGGCAATCGAAACACGGATTCAAATTGTCTATTCAAAGCATCTGCCTTTTCCTTGTCATCATGTCTATCTGATATTGTTGTTTCTTTGTATATATCTGTTCTAATTTGTTATTTTTTATACTTTGCTTTTATATTTTTGTACATTATTATATTTGTACATTCATGTTTTTATTGTGAATTTCGGAAAATAAATAAATACAAATAAATACAAATAAATGTCTGTAAACTATCGACCGGCGAGGGAAAAACTTTAATAGGAACTATTGTCCGTATGTATAACCCTGACTATCGGTCAATGGGTCTTGCAATTTTCATGAATTTTTAATTTCTTGTACTCCTTTTGCCAGAAATAATATGAATAATAATGAATAGACAAAACTTGTCAAAGGCCGCGTACATTCTCGTGCGCGTACGTATACATTTACGTGACCTTGACGTATGTACTAATTATGTAAAATTCATTCACCCCGGCTTGATGTGCGATATCTTTACATTATCTCACATTTACCTTTGGGCAGTATCTCCTCTTCTCGCGAGCGGAACACGATGTTATCATCGGATCGCTTGATACAGGCTTCCAGGATCTTAAGAAGAGCAATGTGTCTCTTAGAATCCATCTCGTGGTTCGAAGCTGTGTAGTTCTCAATGAAGAATAGACTTTTCCTCTCCATACCAGCTTTGGTGATGTCGCCAATGATCTCTTCCTGGTTCAAGATGCTCTTAGCGAAGGTCACAACCATGATCGGATACGAGCCTGCATGATGATGATGGTAATGATGACGATGATTGTGGTGATGAAGATGGTTAAAAGTGGTGATGATGATGATAACGATGAAAATCGGGATGATAATAATGAAAGTGATGTTGAATACGGTGATGATAATAACGAAAGTGGTGAGGGTCATGATGATTGTAAAAAAAAGATAATGGTAATATATAAATACAAATGTATTTAGTAGTAGTACACTCTAAATTCCAAGGATTTCAATAAATCCAGATCGGCTGTGGATAGTGACCAGCCAAATGCTGCATTAATTTTAAATCTTTATGATTAACTTTCAAATTTCCAAAAAATTAATTTCAAATCTTTTAAGATTTATATTCAAATCTACAACGTTTAAAACTAAATCTAATATTCGGATTGTCACTATTCACAGCCGATCTGCATTTGTTTTAAATCCTTGGAATTAAGAGTGTAGTACTTTGAGTAACAGTCTAGGAGACATACATGCATTACTGTAGTAGAAAAAAGAGTGGTAATTGGTGTAGTATTATATTTTACGCAATTTCTGAAGGTTTTCATCGCAAATAAGACAAGTGAAGTAGGTTTCATGGTACATTTATCTTTCTTGGGCTAATGTTGGTCCTGAAAAGCACCACCCAAACTCCATGTTTTGACATGCACAGCAACATGGCAGAGTAAACTTTGGTCATTCACCTGAAGACGACAAGAACACACTTGTCGAAACGTCGAGTTTGGGTGGTTCTTTTCACGACCAATATTTGATCGAGAAAGATACATGGTGTATCATGAAACTTACTGCACTATGTTTTACGTATTACAAGTAAAGAAATGTAATGGTAATATCTTTTTTAGTTAAGACAACTTACCGAACTCGTTCCTGATTTTTGGTACAAGTAACGATAGGAAGTCACGACAATGTTGTATTCCAGTAGCAGAGCTAGGAAATAAAATACAAATGAAATGATAACGATGATGGTGACAATGTTTGAGGTGACGCAGCGATTTATAATATTCAATAAGCACGAGGCGCCTGCCCCAAGCGTTTGTGGATACAGGGAGTATTTGCATCACGACCCAGGACGAACCCTAGAACACAACAAACGTAAAGAAAATGCCCGTCAAATCACAATAAATAGCTGGGAGGCCTTTGTCGAAAATTTATGAATCTGAACAGCAGCTTTTTCTGCGTTTCGGAGCTGAAAATGCAAATATGTCGCTTGTCCATAGTCCAGGAAGAAATTGCTGTTTCAATTCGTCAACGGTCATCTCAACCGTTGTATCACTCATACGACGGTGCAAACCAATTTCAGAAAAAAAAAATACTTCAAAGTTTACCATAATTTTAACACTTAGTTCTCCAGCCTTACGACATATTCATTGCTTGAAAATACATGGTTGCAAAGACCAAGAAAATTGCTTGACATTGGTATCTTTATTTTGTACAAAAGTAAGGATCCGAAAAAAACACGAAAAAAGCTACATGCTTGTAATGTCGGTTTGAGCGACTTAGATTTTTCCTGTACAAAAACGCCATAGGGCAAAGGCGATACGACCTTTTGACTGACCGCGATTTCAATGCGCGCAATATGTCAAAACGTCGTATCGCTTTTCACGTGCAGAGTCAATGTAGTGCCCAGTGCCAATACGCCGGTTTGGTTGACCGCGATTTCAACGCCGTGAAAATCCTCTCATATTTCAGAAACTGAAATAAATTGCTGCCTAAAAATTTAGTTATGAATAATGTAGGACTTGTACTTTAATTTTCTGCAAAAATCTCAAAATCGATTTTTTGACCAAAATTGACAAATATGACGGATTCATCAACCATGGACAGAGACAAAATGTTATGAAAGGCTTTTGACAATAGATTATCTAGGTTCACGGAAGCGGTATGCCCTGCGGGTGCGAAAACTTCCTAATCAGGTGAGTAAAATCCCTATATCGCGCCTAACATCTCAAATTCAAAACTGTTCATTGTTACACATTATAGTGCATAAAGGAGTTCAATATACCACAATATAGTGCTGAGTTGAAATAAACGCTCAAGAGAACGACAATTAGCATGTACTATGTATTATACAAGATGAGAACACTTCTGACTTGAAATCGTACCAAAATATGTCTGAAATTACTGAACTACAAAATATACCGCTGCACTGCTTTAGGCGATGACGTCAAAATACGATTCAATTCATTGCGCTAGGTAAAAAAAAATAAAGGTGTAATACAACACAAATTTTGAATATTTATTTAATCATTGTAATGAAAAAATACCTTACCCTGTGAGGTTTTGTACACAAGCTACCGTGCAGAAATTGCTGGTATATGTCACGATCGTGGCAATATACCGGATTACGTAATTGCAAAAAGAGGGAAATTGAACAAGCAGAAGCGTTCTCTCATACAACCCATCTTATAGAATTTCGTTCTGAAACGGGTCGGTAGAATGCATTTGGTTGATGATAATTTGTTCAAATCACTCCAAATTGTTTAGGATGGTTACGATATTTAAAGAAAATATTATTTCTTCAGGCCCGTCATTGCAAAAATGAAAAAAAAAAAAAAAACGAGCCCGCAAACAGTGCAAGTCTATACAAAACTAATTTAAATAGGGTACGTAAGGCTGGAAAAATATGATCCAAATAAAAAGAGCAACAAATCAATGTTATCAAAACAGAAGTCCAAAACTCCTTTGGAGAAGCAGTCCATGCATTTCGGAATGAGCGACTGGAGTGCCATTGATGTCATTTCCTTTCCTCTCTCACATACATGTACATGTACCTCCCACACACACCCAACCACACATTCCCTCCCACCAATACATGTTTTCACCCATCCACACCACTCACCCTCACACAAACAGACACTCACCCGAATACACCCACAATAATACAAAATTACACATCTACACACGTGGATATGGCAAGCCCTTCTAACATTTTATTCACATTTTCTGATATTAAGAATAAAATTTCTTGATATCAAGAATTAATTTCTAGATATCAGGAATTCATTTCTGGATATCAAGAAATTGTTTTATGTGGTTCACAAATTATAATTCTTGATATCAAAAAGTGAATTCTTGATATAAAGAAATGATTTTGATTTCGAACGCAAATGTATTGCACGAATTCCCTCTCTGTCACCGAGTGTCAATGTCTTGCAAGAATTCATTCATGATAATATGTTGCCAATTAGTCGTTAGATTTATTTATAAAACTATATGTATATGTATTTTTTGTATCTAGAAATTGATTTGTCAATGTTCATACTGCGAAAAGGCTATTCTAATGTTCATTTCATGAAGCATTTTCTTTGCATGATCTGCTTTGAGAGGGAATTCGTGCAATGCATTTGAGTTCGAAATCAAATGAATTCTTGCAATACATTTGCGGTGACATATCATGAATCAATTCTTGCAATACATCAACGCTCGGTGACAGAGAGGGAATTAGTGCAATACATTTGCGTTCGAAACCACATAGTCCAGGATAGGCCCCATATAAAATTGACCAAACCTTGTTTTTATAAATACAATTTTTTTGATGGTTTCTTGTCAATTCGAGGATGCTGATAATGAATCTGAATGATGCCTCGTGTAATCTTAAGGATTTTCCGCAAATTGGCAAAATACAATATGGTGGCCAAAATATGCAAATTACCCATGAAAATTTCAAGTTAAGTTACAGTTAAAAAGTAAACCCCGAGAGAGGTAACAGTGGAAATTAAGTTGAATACAAAAGCTGAAAATAAGAAAATAAGAAACTAAGGAAATAAGTGGAAATCAGAAAAAGGGTGAAGTAATTTTCAAGTTACAGTTAAAAGGTAAACCCCCGAGAGAGGTAACAGTGGAAATAAAGTTAAATACAAAAGCTGGAAGTTATAAAGAAGCAACTTGTTGTAGTGACGAAAAGGACCTCCTCACTTGGATTCTTGGTTGGTCTTGAGGGCAGCCATGACTCTCCCATCAGTTGACAATGGCGCTTCAACTTTTGGATGGGAGGACAATTCTATGAGTATTTGATGATTTAATTTAGTTACGTCCTCTTGGATGGAGATACCTAACCCCTTCAATTTACGACGATCCTTCATCAAAGCAGCCTTCACTCGATAGGAGCAGAGCTTTACTAGGATTGGTCGTGGCTTTCTGTCGGAGCGGGACTTTCCCGATCGATGCGACCTGTCGATGTCAGCTTTGCTTATTGTGCAGCTAAGGCGATCTGTCGCAATCTTCACCACCAGGTTGTCCGTAGACGCTGTTGATGACTCTGGTACACCAAACACCCGAACATAGTTCTTCCTACTGTACTGCTCTAACTCGTTGCTCTTACCCTCGTAAGCCCCTACTCTGCTTTCCAGCTTCTTCATGGAAGTGGTGATTGAGTGAATTTCAGCCTCCTTTTTATTCAGTGCTACTTGTAGATCATGGATTTCACTTTCCTGCCTCTCTATCCTCTCCTCAAACTCTCGCTGGCGCTTTGAGAGAACTTTCTCAATGCTCCTCTCCAACGCAGACACAAAATCATCTTCACAAAATATTTTTTAATGATATCATGGACATCAGAAAAGTCTGAAGAAAGACTACTCCCAGCAGAAGAACTTTGACGTGTTGATGGCATGATGTTGCTGAAGACCGCGGTGAAGGATAGAGAAGGGAAGAATGTAAGCTCCGTGGATAACGACAAAGAGGTGGAACAATTGAAAGTGAAAGTACACTCTGTCACAAGTTACTCACAGATAGTATCATATGTGGGGCCACAATTTCCACACATACAGATCAAAGACAATTTTCCCATTCAAGAGAGGGTGAAAATTCAATGACTTAGTGAGATCCTTCATATAAAATTAAATCCACATTTTTTCCCAGAGGTTTATATGTAATGTTCAACTCAACTACATGGCATTCAGAGTATCAGATCAAGTCCAATTAAGACAAAAATTAACGCACTCGCAGAGACCATACTAGAAGATAAGGGATGGCATATAAAAATCATAAAATTGTCCGCACATTGGCTATGAAATGCATGAAATCGTGTAGCATAAGTGAAGTACTCTCTGAGAAAATAATTTTTGACAAAATATTTATTTTCCTGATATTCAAAATTCAAAATAGGGAAAACTAATTTTTACAAAAATGAGCACTAAACCGCAAAAAATCGCGATGTATGAACGAACTAATATATTAAAATCATCATTACTAATGAGATATGTGATTTCTTATGTCATATATGGGAACATTTCTGTATTTTGATATCTAAAATAGCCGCCACTGGCCCAAAGAGTATTATGTACAATGGCAATGGCCGGGGCCAAAAAAATGACATGAGTGAGCACTAAAATGCATATTGTTAAGATAAACGATTGGAATACTGACTAAAAACATCATTGTTAATAAGCCATTTATGTGATAAATGCTGTATTAAAAAAAAAATCAAAATGGCAGCCATAGGCCCTATATTTATTATGTACATTGCGAATGGAGAAACTAATTTTCACACGAGTAAGAAACACAAAATGCATGTAATTGTGATCTACGAGTAAAATATTGTCTGAACATGTTTTATAGCAAGAAATATCAAATCTTTTGTCATGCATGAGATAAATGCTGTATTATGAAATTCAAAATGGTCCCTATAGGTCCTAACAGTATTATCAACAATGTGAATGAGGGGCATATAGTTTTGTAAGAATTTGGATTTGCTTGACTATGGCATCCATATAATCCTGTTGTATGAGTATAATGTTATTTGAAAACATATTTTTTTTTTATTATAGCATTTTTTCACCCATAAAGGTGATAAATACTATATTTTGACATTCAAAATAACCTCTACAAGCCCTAACTAAATTATGTAACATGCGAATAGGGAAACTAATTTTCACAAGAGTGAGAATCCAAAAATTGTGATGTACGAGTAAAAATATCGTCTTAAAGATGATTTCTAACTAAATACATCACATATTGGTCGTGGAGGTAATAAATGCTGCTCTTTGAAATCCAAAATAACTGTCATAGGCCTAAAAATATTGTGTACATTGTAACATGGGACATATAATTTTGACATAATTTGGCTTTGCTTGACCCTAAATATTGCATATAATTGTGAATTGTGATGTAAGATGGAATATTGTCTATAACCATGGTTTCTAACGAGATATATAATAATGTTGGGTAATTAAGGTGATAAATGCTGCATTTAAAAATTGAAAATGGCCACCATAGGCCCTTATCGTATAATATACAATTTGAGTGGAGACAATAATGTTCACAAAAAGGGCATATGGCAGCCATTTTGAATGTTGAAATACAGTATCTATCACCTAAATTACATAAGATATATCTTTTGTTATAAATCATGTTTTCAAACAATATTATACTCACACATCACCATTTGGCCAAGCAAAGCAAAATTCTATTGAAATGATTTGTTCCCATTCACATTATGCATAATATGGTAAGGGCCTTTAGCGGCCATTTTGACTTTCCAATAACATAATGTATTACCTAACTGGCAGAATAAATGATTATGTCTTAATATAAATTACACTTTCAGACAATATTTTACTCATAGATCACTATTACGTGCATTTATGGTGCTCACTATTGTGTATATTAGTTTTCCACTTTGCATTGTACATAATACTGTTACTGTCTATGGCGGCCATTTTGAAAGTCAAAATTTCAGTATTTAACACAAACCTGGGGGTCGTGTAGTCCAGTGGTAAAGCATTGGACTCATAATTGCAAGGTTGTGAGTTCGAATCCCAACTCTGCCATTGTCTCCACTTTGATAAAAAGGGCCGAGAGTAATGTCTGTCGTCTATAACGTCAGCCTCTATGACTGATTAACCTAGACGTAAAATGTTTCCTTGGTAATTCGTTTACCAGCAAAATGCTGTCCTGTCGAGTTCCTACGGGAGTTACCATAAACAGAAACAGAAACAGAAACTTGAAACCTGAATGATATATTTCGTTAGAAAACACGTTTTTAGACAGTATCCCATTAGTATATCACATATATTGTATTTTAGTGCTCACTCTTGTAATTTCTTTGCTCCTCTTTCTCATTGTGCATAATACTTTTAGCCTTGACAGCCATTTTGAATATAAAAATACAACATTCATCACATGCATGGCATGTTAATAATACATTTCGTTAACAATTATGTTTCTAGTCAGCATTCCACTCGTTTAATGTTAATAATATGCATCTTAATGATCACTCTTGTGAATTTTTTGGTCCCCATTGCCATTGTACACAATATTGTTTGTGCCAGTGTCGGCTATTTTAGATATCAAAATACAGCAATGTTCCCATATATGACATAATAAATTATATCTCGTTAGTAATGATGATTTGCATATATTACTTTATTCGTACATAATGATTTTTTTGCGATTATTAGTTTTCCCTATTCATATTGTACATAATATAGTATACAAGGGCCTATGGCGGCCATTTCTTATATCAGGAAAATAAATATTTTGTCAAAAATTATTTTCTCAGAGAGTATTTTACTCCTGCCACACAATTTCATGCATTTCATAGCCAATGTGCGGACAAGTTTATGATTTTAATGGGTAATTTGCATATTTTGGCGGTCATATTGGATTTTGCCAATTTGCGGAAAATGCTCAAGGTTACACGAGTGGCATCATTCAGATTTGTAATCAGCACCCTCGAATTGACAAGAAAACATGAAAAAGTATTGCATATATAAAAAACAAGGTTATTCCTCTTCTATCCTGGACTAACAATGAATTCTTGCAATACATTGACGCTCGGTATAAGAGAGGGAATTTGTGCAATACATTTGCGTTCGAAACCACAATGAATTCTTGCAATACATAAACGCTCGGTCTCATATCATGATTGAATTCTTGCAATACATTGACGCTCAGTACCAGAGAGAATTTTGTGCAATAAATTTCCGTTCAAAACCACAATGAATTCTTGCAATACATTAACGCTCGGTGACATATTATGAATGAATTCTTGCAATACATTAACGCTCGTTGACAGAGAGGGAATTCGTGCAATACATTTGCGTTCGAAATAGCAATGAATTCTTGCAATACATTGACGCTCAGTCCAGAGAGAGGGAATTCATGCATTTCATTTGTGTTAAAAATCAGAATGATTTCTTGCAATACATTGACGTTAAAATCAGAAATGAATTCTTGATATCAAGAATTGAATTCTTGATATTAAGAAATGAATTCTTGATTATCAAGAAATGAATTCCTGATATCAAGAAATGAATTCTTGATTTTAAGAAATGAATTCTTGATATCAAGAAATCTAATTCTTGATATCAGAAAATTTGAATAAATGTTAAAACGGCTAGCCATACGCGCACCCACACGCACATAACAAATAAATAACAGAATGAAAGACATCCCACACACCCATGTCCATAATTACATACTTGTATTTCAGGATAAAGATAGGACAGTCGATTTTGTTTCCAGCAGTCCTAGAACGAGCGTTGATTCTTCGTCTTCCAGCTATTGGGAAGAGTTCGATTAAACAAAATAAAATGGTTATTACCTGTTATTACAGTTGTTTTGTACCAAAGACTTTACAAACTATCAAACAAAATAACAATAATTTATAGTCAGGTTCACTTTTTCATATTGTTCATATTTTGAAGAAATTAGAAACGATATACCTTTGGAAAGGTTGTTGTATAATGAATGATCAGAATAACAATGTTTCCATTTGCACCGAGACCTATATGGCCACTCTCTTGAATATTACCCAATGGCCGCCAAGTCCATGGTTTTCGACAAAATATTTCAGTTTCAGTTTGGTTTATTTTAATTTCAACTCAAGTCAAGTTAACAGTAAAATAAATCGTTACAAAGATATAAATGAATATACAAATACATACAGTCTGACGATATGACATAGATAAATAGATATTTACACTAGACACTAACAATGTGATAATAATATTAATAATGATATTTACAATGAACTAGATAATCAAGAATGTGTTTTATATCTTGATTTTAAAAGCAGTTCAGACTACCGGAGTTAATGATGTCGTAACTGAGTATATTCCAGTATTTAGGACCGTAAAAGGATTTTGTTTTAAGTGCAAATTGAGTGCGGGTACGGGGAAGGTGAAAACGGAGGGATTGTCTTATTGGGTAATTGTGAATGGCGTTATTTTTTTTAAACATTAATTAATATGTTTGGCAGTTCGTTTAAATTCAATTTTTACATGAATTGCCCTGTTTGAAAAAGAAATAGATCTGGAAGTTTTAAAATATTTTAATTGTAAAATAAATTGTTAGTATGAGAACGAGGAGGAGTATTATGTATAATTCTTTTAATGTTCTTTTGTAAGATGAACATTTTGTCTGTAAGATATGTGTTGGCATTACCCCATGCCATTGCTCCATAATTAAGATACGGAAGTATTAGGGGGAATATATTGTCGAAAGTGTTGATTTTAGAAAAAAAGTGTCTAAGCTTAGTCATTACACCAATATTTCTGGATGTAGTTTTCGATATATTTTGAATTTGAATGTTCCATTTCAATTTATCATCAATCATGAGCCCTAAGAATTTGGTTGAAGAGACCCTATTGAGAGGAGTGTCGTCCAAATCGGATGTCTCCAAGTAGATTTTGCAAAGTATTACTAAATAACATAACGTTTGTCTTCGGGATGTTAAGGGATAATTTGTTAGCTTTAACTCATTCAACTACATGTCTCAATTCACGATTTATAGTAGATAATAATATATTTTGGTTCGCATGAGAATAGAATAAGGTTAAATCGTCAGCAAATAAAATGAAAGATAAAATATCTGAAGATTCATAAAAATATATATATATTTAATAACAAGGGACCCTACACACTACCCTGCGGAACTCCACAATTTATTGTCGCAATGAAGAATATGATTATCTATTTTGTACGGATTGTTTTCTATTTGATAAATAATTCCTGAACTATTCCAAGGCTTTCCCTCCAGCACCATAGTGTGACAACTTTATTAAAATAGGATACCATGGTTGATTGTATCGAAAGCATTGGAAAAGTCCAGGAATATAGCAATTGTAAGGAAATGTTGATGAACGGAATGTGATAATATATCAATGTATTTCAATATCGCTTGAGTTGTATTGTGATTTGCTCGGAAGCCAAACCGTGGTTCGCAAAAAATACTATGTTTGTTTAAGAAGTATGTCACTCTGATAAATACGATCCTTTCCAAAACTTTGGATAATGATGGTAATAGTGATATTGGTTTGTATTTTTTTGTTCCAGATTTGTCTCTTGTTTAATATTGGGATTACTTCGCAATTTTGACGTTATTAGGTACAATGCCTCTAGCTATTGATAAGTTAAAAATGTGGGCCAGCGGAGTCGATATTGTTAGGATTATGAATTTGAGGAGACGGTTATCAATCTCGTCGTGTCCTGAAATTTTTATTTCCTTCTAACCTATTCACTACACCGATAATTTCCTCACGGTCGCTAGGGGAAAAAACAAAGAAGATGAGTGATTATTCCCAAGATAATTATCAAATTTACTACGAGTTGTCGGAATATTTTCTGCAATATTTTCTCCAACTTGAGAGAAGTAGAAGTCTCAGCTATGGCTTGTGGTTCTTCAATAAAACCGTTAGTCTCTGACTTAATTTTGATATTCTTTTTTTGCCTGTTACTGTTTCTGTTTAATGTTCTGTTAATTTTTTCCCATGTGTTTCTCATGTTATTTTTATTAAGCTCAAATTGCATTTCGCTTGTCGTAGTAAATTGGTTAAAATATTTTCATATCGAGTGTATCTTTTACGAGTCTTCTTATTTGGATTAGTTTTGCATTCATAAAACAGATTATTATTTCGATTTATCGATCTTAAGATAGATTTAGTAACCCATGGAGATCTTGGGTATTTTTTTACAGTTACTCACTCGTTCTCTAAATGGTATACAAATATCAAATTTATCCTTTAAAATATCAATAAAATTATTGTATGCCTCAACCACATCTTCAGAAATATAAATTTGTTGCCAGTCAAGTGTATTTAAATTTTCATTGAGGCATTCAAAATTTCTGGCATTTAGACTTCGAGTTTTTATTTTAGAATTACGACTATCATCTCGTGTGCTTGAAATAGTACTTCTACAAAATAGGGTAATAGTCAGATATATCAGAAATAACGATTCCTTATTTGAAAGGCATATCTTGCATATAAGTAAAAATGTTATCAATCAATGCGAAAGATCGGTCTGTTACTCTCGTAGGTTTAGTTATGGTAGGTAAAAAGGAAGCCGAAAGAATTCTTTCAAGAAAAAGTGAGGAAATCCTTGAGCATTAAATTCACCCATTAAGAAACAGTGTTTATTTTGAATTATTGGACTTTGTAAAATATTTTGGACATCTCGTAAGAAACCATTGGGACTTTGTGGAGGGCGGTAAATCGTCCCTATTATATTATTTAATTATAAACCATTTGATGACCATTATTAAATGAAAGTTTTATATAATAGGGACTTAAACTTGCAAAATTATCTTAAAAATTCAAATCTTAGCCTCGGTAAAGTATTGGAACCACATCAAGATGAAAGTTTAATGACCCTATATGACGTTTGACCTTGAACATGTAACACAAAACTCATGCAAGATACTCGGTGATACGTTATGACTATCATACACTGTTTAGTGAAGACGATTTTGTAAAAAAACGTAATCTTGAAATTGATACCCCAATATGGTGAAAATTCATTGACCCTTGATCATGGTACCGGAAACACATTCCAAATAATAAGTAAAGGGATACAATACACCCTGTTTAGCGTGTCCATACTAAAAGGTAAGATGCGGAATTGCCCAAGCATCATATGAACCCAGTGTCAACATATTTCATGCGTGAATAAAAAAAAGAGCAAGTTGAACATAAACTTTAACATTATCATTTAACCTTTTGAAACCTTTTGACCGCTATATGAACTTTGACCCGATCACCATCATCAACGCACATGTAGTATAAGCGAATGATCATACATGTATGTTCCAAGTGGCAACATAGTTGATGCAGAAATAAGTGAGAGTAATTTGAACAAAAACTTGACCCTTTGACCCCTAGATAACCATTGACCCAACCACCCTCATGGACAAACATGTGGTATTACACAAGGATCATATAAACCAAGTGTGGGCACAATTGATGCAGAACAAAATGTAGCAAATTACACAAAACTTGAACATTATCATTTTACCTTTTGACCCCTATATGACGTTTGACTCTATCACCCTCATGAACACACGTGTGGTATTACCCTAGGGTCATATTTACCCAGTATAGACTTTATTGATGCCGAATGAAAGAAATAAGAGCAAGTTGAACAAATACTTTAACATTTTTTGGAACATACATGACCTCATATCATTTGGCTTTTTGACCCCTAGATGACCTTAGACCCAATCATCCTCACGGACATACATGTGGTATTACCCAATGATCGTATGTGCCAAGTATGAGAGCAAGATGAACAAAGACTTTAACATTTTCGAACAGACTAACGGACCAACAGGAAACGTGATAGCTAGGTCTCTACCGAACTTCGTTCAGACGAGACAAAAATAAAAAAATAATCATTAAATGATTTTATTTCTGAAAGAAAGTTTATTATTTGATATCAATATAGTCCTTGATGTCAGAAATAGTGGCTTAGTGCCAAACGTATTGTTCAAGGTCACTTAGAAGCAGATATATTATCGAAAACTCGGATTTCGCCGGCCATTTTGTAAATTCCAAGATGGCAGCTATCTAGGTCTCAGTGCAAACGCAAACATCGTAATACTGATTCTTTATATAACAACCTTTCAAAAAATTGACATTTTTCAATTCGAGTCTCTCCAAATCGAGGGGGGTTAAACACGCCGGTGGGGTAAACACTATCAATTAAGCAGAAGACATGTAAAAATACAAAATAACTCAACTGATTTCGGCCAAGACATCAATAGCTTTGTCAGCACTCAGATCAGATAGCCCACGTGTATCGAAAGTTGATACTTGACCGGTTAGTAAAGCCGGATCTCGAAATGATGTCTCGCCTCCTTGTCCTTCCGTATTGCTCTCGATGTAGACTTCCTCCCATACACCTTTGTAATGAAGTGAACAAATAAGCACACTGTTTCTTTAGCACAGTTACTGTAGTCTAAATATGCAAAAAATTTACAAGGGTTCATCCCTGATCTTGATTTCCTTTTTGCTATTTTCAAGTTTTCGTATCAACAACAAAAGAATATTAGATCGCGGGCAAAATTCTTGTTAACATTACATGTATGGTACTGTAACACCATTTCGCAAGTTTTGACAAAAGAAAATTTCGTGCTTTCACCTTGAATCCGTTCTCGTAGGATCCATGCTGTCACGTACGACTGCTCACTTCACAGCATGCCCGCCTGACCCCGGAACTCCACCAAGGGGGGGGGGGGGACACTCACATATATTGGTGGTACGGGGACGTACCGCTTTAATGACCCCCTTTTTCAGACCTATCTCTAGTAGTCAGGTCCAGATTTAAAAAAATGTGCTCAGAAAAAGTGCTTTAGGCATTTTGTGTTAATGCTGATTTATCAATTGTTTTAAGGTAATTCAGGGGTGCTGAATCCAAAAATGCTGTTTGCTAAACTTGATTCCGACGTTTTCATCCTCAAATCGGCAAAAAAAAAAATGGCGGCATTTTTAATGCAGTTTCCCATATTAAACGATTTTCATGGGTGATTGTATTTCAGAAATTGGGATCTATGCGTTATTTTTGGTACCCAGGGTTGCAAACATAATGTGTCCGATTGATTTGTCAGCCATCTTTAATTCCAAGATGGCTGCCATGATTCAAAGCTGCTGATTGATAAATAATATGGCCAAATGTTTGATAATTTTGGGGCGATGCTGGCATATTCACATCGTGATATATTTAACTTGTCCGCCATTTTTTCCTTGCCTGCATAGCAGAAGCGAGACATGAACGTCGCTTTATGGATGGCGGCGATGACCATGGCGGCGGTGAAGTCAACATCAAATCTTAACCGAGGTTAAGTTTTGGATATGTCATAACTTTTAGGGTATAGATGTCTATTTCATAAAAGTTAGGCATGTTAGGATTACACAAAATCTATTGAGACATGTTATAGTTACAAAAGGTCGTCAAGGTTACCTGAAAATCCAACATAGAGTCCACAATGGCAGTCGTTGCACCATCAACTCCAAAAATAAAGTGAATCCTCAAAAGCAAAATCAAAATCATCAAAAAGTTTTCAAGGCAAATAATGAAACAGGACATGTTTACAAGATAGTCGGTGAGTGTGTCAGAGAATCCAATATGATCTTCCTAAACGGCGTCTATAATGGACGTCTAGACGTTGTATCTTTGAAATTGACAAAATTCATATAATACCCACCAGGTAGACATAACTTTGGGGTCTACCAAGAATAAAATAAAACTTATAAAAAATCATGGTTCCAAAGGGAAAAATAATATTTGAAAAATTTCAAGGTTTATCAGTGGTGCAGTTTTGAAAAAAAAAATGATGATGGCCTAAAAAATAGTTATTTCTTAAAAATTCTGGCTCCCAAAGTGCATATACCCAAAAACATTAATGTGTCTTACCAGTGATTTCAAGGTTCAAATAATATAGGTGAAGACGAATTACATGGATACACCGTTGTACATTTTGTAAAAAAAATTGAAGAACGGTCCAAAAATTACATTCGAATTGGCCACCATTGATACAAAAAAAGACAATACTTCATACCCCATCTAGTGCCACTATTTTGGTGTCTCTGCTTTTAAGACTCATGAAAATACGTTTTACAAGAATTTGTGACATAATTAGATGGTGGTGCAACAATAAGTAAACATCCGAAAAAACAAACTTTAAAAGGTAGGGTAAATTTTTACCTAAAAAGTTCCATAATTCACTGATAAGTATGTAAAGACATGTCATTTATATGTGCTTGGGACTACCCTATGGTTTCAAGATTAGGGGACAGCAGTCATTTTTACGCAATTTTAGAAGTCACTTTGGACTTTTTACGACGAAAAGATAAACTGACACTCCTTTTTCTTTGTCCCGATTTATTATTTCAGCATTCAAACCACAATAGTGTAGATTTTGTTCACCTAATTATGACTATGTTTAGGTGATGGAAGTCATTTTAGACTCATTTTGATAGCCATCTTTAAATAATTGGTACAATGGACAGCTTCATATCATTGTAGCTAATCAAAAAGTATTATTTAACCCTTGAAATCATAGTGTAGACACCAAAATCATATCTCCCAGATGGATTCTAAATAGATTATGTCATTTTTTAAGTATCAGCAGCCATTTTAGAATCCTTAATTGAAAGCCATCTTGGATTTTAGACATACGGGACCATTGATTGCCCTTGTAACTATCCTAATGTATCACTTGACCATTTAAACCAAGGTTAAGACAACATAATCATATACCCCAGGCGGATATCAAACAAACTATGTCAGTTTTTAGGTAACAATAGCCATTTTAGACTCAAATTTTGGATGCCTTTTTTAATTATTGGACATGCTGAACCTCTTGCCTGTCCATGTAGTTTGTCCTAATTTATTACTTGACCCTGTAAACAATGGGTTAAACACCAAAATCATATACCCCAGGCTGATATTAAAACAAACTATGTCAGTTTTTTTTGTAAGAACGGCCTATATAGACTCCATTTTTGGAAGCCATTATGGATTTTTGGACATACTGGAACCACTAACTGTCCTTGTACCTGTCCCAATCTAATATATGACCCTTTAACCATGCGTTATACTAAAAATTCATATTCTCCCGGCGGTTATAAAACATACTATGTCGGTTTGTAATTATCGACAGACATTTTATACTCCATTTTTTGCAAACCATCTTGGATTTTGGGACATGGAGGACCATAGACTATCTTTGTTACTTGTCCCAACGTATTTCTTGACCCATTAAACCATGGGTTAGACACCAACATCATATCCCCAAGGCAGATATTATTAAATAAACTATGTCGGGTTTTAGGGTTTTTAGATAACAACATCTATTTTAGACTCCAATTTTGAAAGCCATCTTGGATTTTTGGACATAGTGGACCGTTGACTGGCCTTGTAACTTGTCCCGGTTTACTTCTTGATCCTTGAAAATCACCAAAACCCAAATAAAATACATTAAAATAGGTAATCAATGAATTGTGAATTTTTGGACATAGCAGCCATTTTTACGCAATTTTTGATTTTCCTGGAGTGCTTATGTCCATTCTTTCCTTTTACCTCATACACCATTGAATACATGTATGTATATAAAAGGTGTCCATGGTAGATAAAGTGCCGGCTATTTAAATTTCAGTTGATGGCGGCCATCTTAGACGCCATCTTGAAACTAACCCAGTCCCGGATCCCGATTTTGGTGGATTTTTAGTATGTTATTTCTGAGATCAAATGGTACCAAAAATTGTTGACAAAGATTTTTGTTACAAGTTTTGGGGGTCAGAATAGAGTAAAAATCGGTGTAGAATGGCGGCAATATTTTTTTGCCAATTTGAGGATTTCAACATCAAAATCAAGGTTGGCAATCAGCAAATTTGGACTCAGCGTCCTCAAATTATGCTAAAACTCTTTTCAATTCAGCATTAGCACGATTTGCCTAAGGCAGTCTACTCTTCTCAAATCTGGACCTGACTGTAGACAAAATGACAAAAGTTAAGTTCAGAAGCCGCCCAGACCCGCTCGCAAGACCCCCGTTACGAGATGTCTCAGTTCCCCGACCCTGCCAAAATTGTCAAGCACGAGCACCGTATGCGAGAGGATGCTCGTACAGCTTCCACATATGTTAACCGCCCATAGGCTTTGTATCAATTCAGCGGGGCGCGCCATTTAACATGTTGAAAGGCCTTCTCGCCAAGCAATCTTGTGAGCATGCAGCGCTTGTTAGCATCTCTTTGCTCACTCTCCAGACGAAGGCGCTCTCGAGCTCTACGACGACTCTAGAGTACCTCTAAAAACTCCTCCCAAATCGGAAATGTCTTTGTAACCACAGTAGCAACTAGAATTTTGCACACGAACAGCAGATCTAATATCCCCGTTGCGGTTGCTAAAGTGCATGCAATACAAATTGCGTTGCTGGACATTTTGTTACAAAGGGGCTAAAAGTCTCTTCCAAAAGGAACTAGCGTCAGAAAAGTAAGTCTCCGTCCTCAGGCGAACAATGTCTTTGAGCTTTGAAGTTCACCTAATTAAAAGTTCTCGAGTCGAGAATTGCGCATTCAAAAGGCAATTAAGGCAAGCAGCACCTTTATTTCTTTCACATGTGAGAAATGACAAAAACATTATCTATTTTTTTTTTGAAATTTCTATTACAATTATGAGAAGTACAATAAATGCATTTTATTTAAAATCCACGTCATTTTCAGCAAAATATGCAAGCTTTTAGTGAAAGGTGTACTTAAGCGGGGTAAACATTAAATATAGGGGTTTAGGTGCTTGTTTTCAAACTATCAACACGTTTGTTGGGAAAAGTGTGGTATTTAAAGCACCAAATAAAAAGGCTTTGTAACTATGTGAGGAACTCTACCATTAATTTTATAAGATAACACATCGAATCTGCGGTGAGAATGTAGATCATGTGAAAATAGGTACATGTATAAGTGGATTTTTCCTTGATCTGCATTCTAATGACATATAAGATGTGTTATTTATTAAAGAAGCTAATTAGCTGAATTATCCTTGGAACCTTTTTTTTAAATACCTCTACAATTTTAGAATACTTTACTCTGCATTAATTGTAAAGTATGACGAATGTAACCTCGAGTTTGAATAAACGGTAGAGCAGTTTGAGATGCTTCCTCACATCGATACAAGGCATTTGGGACGATTTTGATCATGTTGATGTTTTCAAAAGCTCGTTTCCTACGACAAAAGTTTTGATAGTTTAAAAACAGGCACATGAACCCCTATTATTCAATGTCTATGCCTCTTTAGTATACTTTCTTCTACAACTTTGCAAATGTTGGTGGAAATGACATGGGTTTTGAGAAAAGTGCAGCACTTATTGTACTTCGCAAATTTGTTACAGAAATTTCAAATTTTTCGGAAAGGTTTTTGAGTTCTTTTCGCAACACTTTAAAGATCTGAATGTGCTGCTAGCCTTAAAAGGGCAATCGAATAGCAATATGAATGGATTATCCATCTCAGATATACATGCAAGGCTGAATTATACTGTGAAATTTGATGAAATTCACATAGATTGCTTACACTCAATGTAGTGATCCCATTATGTTTAAAAATGTTCAGACCTCGTGAATGACAATTTCTGAAGAATTTCAAATTGGGTGAACTTCAAGTTCGGTAGAAAAAAAAGTCAAGCACATGAAATCATGTTATATTTTGCATATTTGGAATATTCAGGCGCCGAAGTACCTCTGTGCAAAACTTAGTGACAATGAGTACTGTGGCACGTCCTTAATCCATGTTGCTTCGCATAAAGAAATAAAGAAAGAATTTGCACACGCACCATGTGAACTAATATATATTTAAAAAAAAGGGCAAGTATACCCTAATGGGGAAAAAACACAGCGTCCCACTGTGTGTGACAGGGTGTTCACATTGTTTAAAACAATGCTAGATTACTTTCACACTGTTAAATTTGAGATTTCTACTATGAGAATTTCATATTCACACAGTCCACTACGTGACAGTCACACTGTCGAGGCGTCCACAGTGTGAAAACATATTCGCACTGTTTAATTTGTGTATTTTAACAGTTTTGATAATATTTTTACTATGTGAAGACACTGTGATCACATTGTATATATTAATGAAATGAAGAAATATAAAAGTCAATTTCACAACATGAGGCTGGATTTTGCCAATCAACCTTATATGTTTTTATTATTTGTTCTTTGGGCCGGACGTCGCCATTATGGTGAAAAGTGGTCCATAACTGCCACATAATAAACCATAATTAATCTAATTAGCAGAAAGTTTGTGCATCAAGCTAACTAGAGGAAACGTAATATGCTTTTATGGAAAATTTCGAACCTCTGTAAGCAAAGTGAAGAGAGTTCAGAAAGGTACTCTTGCCTGAGTCTTGCACTCCGAAGACACCTAGTCTAACCTTGGGTGGTCTGGTGAAGCTGGTTCCTGCATCTCTGATAGTCCAATTACCAGGTCGGTAATCTTGGATCTTCTTACGGAGTCGTCGAATTTCAGCTGGCAAGCGTAAAAATGATTTTTAACAAGATGATAGAAAGTAAGAAAGTTGTCAGTTTGTTCAATTGTATTGAATAGAAATGGAACATATAATATATCTTTACAAACATTTGATTGTACTCTATTCGAGCCCTCAAAACCAACAAAAACCATATTATGCACAGTATTTACAAGGTTGTATGCAATTTACACAGTTGTGCGTATTTTCCCTTGCTTGCTCTGCCCTCACTCCTATACGGGGCGACATAACGAGAACGTTTGGTGCAAGATGAACTTTTGAACCCTACTTTATGCTGAAGAAAACCTGGACAACATTTTATCTCAGTTTAACACCGAATTCCCTAAATAATCAAATTGGCTTCTTTAGAGTAAATTGTGGCTTAATATCAGTAAGACCAATTATATTATATTTCATAACAAAATTGTTAATAACCCAAATCATAACATTATTATAAATAATACTATCTTAGAAAAGTAGTCAACTGTCCCTGGGTATTTTAATTGACGAATGTCTTACATGGAACCCCCAGTTTGAAAACCTAAAACTCAATGTATTACGTATACGTGGCATTATGTCTAAGCTTAATTTCTACCTTCCTTCTAAGGCAATGATTTTTAACTCTTTTATCTTGTCTTCATTGTCATATGGTGTCATTGTCTGGGGAAATTGTCACTCCTAACATATAGATATGTTATTCAAATTACAAAAGAGAGCTGTAAGATTGTGTTCAGGATCTCACTATCTAGCCCACACCGATCCAATTTTTAAAAAGCTGGGACTATTAAAAGTTGCTGATATAAATATCATTCAGACTGCACTTTTCATGTTTAGATTGAAGAATAGGATATTGCCTTCCCAATTTGATTCAATGTTTAAACGTAATTGTCAAATTCATTTATTTAACACAAGAAGCTCGGAAAATCACCATTGATGTAGACATTTAAATCAATAAGACACAGGGGTCCCGATGTCTAGCACTCGCCTCCCAGTGAGATCAAACAATCTTCATTCTTATCGACATTTAGAAGGAAGTTTAAAAATCAAATTATAGCTAAATATTAATAGGAAGAAAGGCAACTTATGATTATGTAAGGGGGTGGGGGTAGTTAAGGATTTCTTTTGGGCAAGTTACATTACAATTGTGCTTTCTTTGTATGTTATTTTATGTATATGTATTCCACAATCGTATTATGTAACTGGGATAACCCCTTTCAAGCTCCTTGCAGCTTTTTGGTCTTTCCCTTATCTCTCTTACAATACAAGTTTTACAATTTCAAGTTTATATACCTATTCACTATATTATTGTTTTAATTATTATGTTTTTATTGTTTGAATGTAAACATTTTGTATTGTTTTATCATGAGATATAAAGTCTATCAATCAATCAAAATCAGAAAATTAAGCCAATCTGGGTCGCCTAGAAGGGCGCGCACACAGAATTGTGACACGCAGGTCTCTCCTCCCTATAACTGGTAGGGGAATGCAGGTGGACCACAACACCGGGGTTTCCCCCTACTCTTATTCGAATACTGCAGTGGGTTCTTAACGTGCAAAGGTGGTGATTTTTTATCTACACGGGGCCATTCACCGTCCTGTCCGAGGGACGGAGTGTTTTCCACTGTAACATAGCCTGCATCTATGAAACAAGGGAGAGACGTTCGCGGGTCGACGCCTCCGCTCGGAGCGGAGTGTCAAAATCAATCACAAAATAAGATTTTGTAATGAAATGTCGAAATTTTTGCTCGCTCGCTTCGCTTCGCTCGCAACTTTTTGAAATGAAATTTTGTGCGATACGCCATATCTAGCCCGCTCGAAATGACTGGCTCATAACGCTACTGTCCTGACATTTTAATAGTCTCACAATGTACGGAAATTCTGAGTGTCGTTCATTGGGCGCGCCGTAGTCTAGTGGTTCTGACTCTCTTCTTTCAGAGGGTCATGGGTTCGAATCCATGTCATGTCGTGTCATTTTTTCACCAAAAACATTATCCATATTATGCTGCACTCGACCTGGGATCTTTGAATGGGTACCTGGCAGAATTGATCAATCGATTTTTTTTAAATATCTCTTCACTTTGTCGGCCTATAATTGAATACGGTATACCAGTCTGGCTACCCCATCAAAAAATATCCTCTCTTGAAGCAGTGCAACGTTGATTCACACGCTTCTATTTTTCTTATGATCAAGCAAATTCGCTCTCTTATGATGAAAGATTACACAGCTTAGAATTCCCACCATTGTAAAACTGGTCTACCTATCTACCGCCTTTGTCATATTTGTTGTAAAATCGTTGCTTAGAACTTACGACATACCTACTCATATCTTCAATTCAATTCAATTCTTTATTCCATTTCCATTCAAAACAAAGTAATATATAGTAATACAAATCAAATACAATTTTACAGACGAGCATTCTTACAGTATAATATTGAGCATAAATGGAAATGGGGGGGGGGGGGTCCACTAAAAAGCAAAGCTTTCCAAGCGTGGATTCCCCCTTGGAAATTAAAAAAATATAATCGACTTATTCATATATATGCATTTATATACAGGAAAGAAAAAAAGAGAAGGAACAAAAGGTTGGAAATCATATTAATGTAAACATAATTACAAAACAAGTGCATAGCTATTCACACAAAGAGTTCTTCGCTGTGGAGGAAAAGGAGGAAAAGTCAAAACCAAAAGCAAGCTTGATCTGGTGAAGGAACAAAAGATGATATAACTGGACAATATAAGATGAAAAAAAGATAAAACAATAAAAATGAAAATTGTAAGGCTGATAATCAGGATAATGAAGTCTTAGTTCTGTTGCGAATAATTATAGGAATGAAGCAGGATAAGTTTGAGTTTACGATTGAATGAATTTAAAGAGACACTGTCTTTGACATTATTAGATAGGGAGTTCCAGAACTTAGGACCGTTGAACAGAAATGTATTTTTGGCCAGTAAAGTTCTGTAAAGTGTTGTATGGAGTTCGTCAGTGTCTCGTGGGGTAGTTATGATAAAGTTGATTTTAGGGAACAAAAATATGGGGAAGTGCATTATCATTATAACTATACATAAAATGCCCTAACTTTAGTAAATACAGGTCTTTGACTTTTAACAGTTTACTTTCTAGAAAAAGTGGGTCCGTATGAGAACGAAAAGCTGTACTATAAATAATACGAAGTGCTTTCTTTTGCAAAAAATAACAATTTATCTAATAAATATTGATGCGTATTACCCCAAATAAGAATCCCGTAGTTTAAATAAGGAAAAATCAAGAATTAGTAAAGCATGATTAATGAGATGGAGGGAATGCAACATTTTAGCCTATTAATAATACCTATATTTCGTGGATTTTTTTTTGCATATTTTTTCAATAGGATTTTTCCAAGAAAGTTTACTATTAACTGTTATTCCCAGAAATTTGGTGTACGTTACCATTTCTAATGGGGTATTATCGAACATAATGTTTATCGGTAACTTGTCTATGGAATTACTAAATAACATGTATTTTGTTTTGTTAAGGTTCAAAGATAATCGATTGGCTCTTATCCATTCAGTAACATTGACAAGTTCAGAATTGATAACATCAACTAGGGTTTGTGGATTCCGATGATAAAAAAATAAGGTCGCATCATCTGCAAACAAGAAAAGGGACAATATTCCGGATGATCTACAGAAATCATTCATATAAATTGTGAAAAGAAGCGGGCCCAATACGCTGCCCTGATGGACACCACAGTTAACATATTTCAAATTGGAGTTGTAATCTTAAAAGGGGAATGAAACCTTTGGAACAAGTAGGCTTGTGTCGAAACAGAAAACTCAAAGAATAAGAACAAAGAAAGTTTGAGAACGATCGGACAAATAATGAGAAAGTTATGAAAATTTGAATATTGCAATCACTAATGCTACGGCGAATCCTCCCATTGGCAATGCGACAAGGATATGTGATGTCACATGTGAACAATTTTCCCTTTGATGGACTATAAAATGCCCCCAAAATTTCTATTTTTGCTTTTTCTAATGGTGATACAAACTCTTTATCCATGATTTATTCTTTAAAAATCTGTATTACATGCCCTCCTATAGAAAGAACACATGACTTTCTGACAGATGTGATAAAAGAGGCAGTTTAAGTGCAATATATACTAAGGTAATGGGGAGAGTTGTTCACAAGTGACATCACACATCTTTGTCGCATTGTCAATATGAGGATCTCCATAGCATTAGTGATCACAATATTCAAATGCTGATAACTTTCTCATTATTTGTCCGATTTTTATCAAACTTTTTTAACAACCCAAAAAACAAAAACAATTTTTTTTTACAAACAAGTATTGTTGTCTGTTGAATAAGTAGCTCCTAAACCACTCCAAGGCCTTCCCTCGCACACCATAGTGAGATATGTTTTTAAGTAGGATTTCATCATGTTCATGATTGATGGTATCGAAGGCCATGGAGTAGTCCAGGAAAATACCCACAAGGTGACTAGATTTGTCGAGAGCATTGACTACTTTGTTGACAAAATTCATCAGGGCATGAGCGGTGTTGTGCTTTTCGCGAAACCCAAACTAAACATCAGATAAAATATTATGAATTGACAAAAAAAATTCGGTTCTAACGTATACTATTCTTTTCAAGGATCTTAGAAAATGTGGACAAAAGATAAATAGGTTGGTAATCACCGACATCCAACTTATCACCCTTTGAATAAAGGAATTACCTTCATTTGATTTGGAACTGTACCATTTTTTAAAGGGGAATCCAGCCTTGGCCATAAAATGTTGTGGTGGGAAGGAGAAAAATAAATTAAACAGAATGTGAAGGTTTGAAAGAAATCGGACAAGCAATAAGAAAGTTATAGCTGCTTTAAAATTGAGATCACTAATACTATGTAGATTTCAAATTCGCAACTGGGTAAGTAAATTATGACAAGGGGCAAGGACAACTTTCCCATAGGCCATGTACTTTATTATCAGGGATTTGTGGTTTTCTCCTAAGTATCCATTCCCCTGGGGCGGTAATCTAAATATAACCCAGGTAGTATATTTTTTTATGTCCTCATGAAAGAAAAATATAATTTGAAATAAAACTTTTGGGAAAAATGACATTTTAGCCATAATATGTATTGGAGTACATGGAAGAGTAGTCCTTGCCTTACATCACTATGACATCCCATATGTGGCCAATTTGAAGTCTCCATGGGTATAGTGATTACCAATATTAACAACTTTTAAAAATTCATAACTTTCTTGTTGTTTGTCCAATATTGTTCAAACTTTCACCTATCAACTTGTCTGATTTTTCTTTTCCATATAAAAACAAGTTTTTATTTGGGTTGGATTCCCCTTCAAGGAAAGATTGAATATATGCACCAACGGGGAAACAATATAATTTATTACGGACTTTAAAATGAAATTATTAATTTCATCAAAGCCAGGTTTTTTTTTTATTTTTCAAACCAGATACAATATCAATAACTTCGTGATTATATGTTGGAGCAAAAAAATATTTTATTTGGGTAAGGCGGGCCGAGAAAGTCCGAAAAACTTTTCGTCGCGGGAGGAATATCTTTAGCCAGATTTGCGCCAATAGAAGAGAAATGGTTATTAAAAATATTTGAAAGGTTGTCACCATCAACAATAGCATTATTAAATCAAATTTTTGAAATGTTTGATTTATTATTAGATAAGTTCATGGTCTGTTTTAGAACCTTCCATGTATTTTGCATGTCGTGTTTATATAGAGCCAACTGCCTAGAAAAGTCATTTTTCTTTTCAATGTGTAATATTTTAGAGAGTGTATTCTTATAAGATGTGTATTCTATCTTTGATTGTTGGGTACCTTTCATTTCGAATTTATGAAATAAAATATTTTTTTCTATTAATCGAACGTAAGATAGATGGCAATATCCAAGGTGACTTAGGAATCTTTTATATGTACTACGCTTGTCATTTTTTAACGTTATTTGCAGGTCTAATTTCTCATTAATTATATTCATAAAAAGGTTAAAGGACGCATTAACATCTACAGAATTGTATACAACTGACCGGTTACAGCCCAATAGTCCGCGGGTCCGATAGTCAGCGGTGTGTGTAAAATTATGATCAGAATATAGTGAGATGAAATGCCATCGAGAGGTCAAAAGGTCATATGATACCAGACCATAGGTTTCTATAAAAGTAATTCAAAAGACGATCGCCCCCTGACAAGTACTTCCCGGGGGGGGGGGGGGCTGTCAAATATATTGCTGTACACATGCGTGACCAAAAAATGCGTTTAAGAGGAGTTTTTTCAGTTTTTGGCGCGGGCTGCGCTTGCACTCGTTAAGGATATAAAAACACCAATTTTACAAAAAAGGGTGGTTGTAAAAGACTGGTCAGTTAATGGTCAATCGCAGGGTCAAACGGATTTTGGGTATTCTTTTTTCCAATAAGTTTATTTTTCTTAAGACTAGCCAAACATGTTTAGGGTATGTTTTTCCCCCATGTTTTTCCCCGGGGTCATATTCTGGCGACAACTTATTTAGGGGCCAAAATGTGTAAATAAAGCCCACTAAAAACTCGTTTAGGTGTGTTTGGAAATAATTTGGTCACGCATTTGTACAGCGCGATACATTTGACTGCCCCCCCCCCGGACTACTTAAATGAAAACATGATCCCCACATTTTTGTCGCCGGGGACTATTACCCCCCTCCCCCAATTTACCCTCTAGACAATTTCCTCTAGTAGGGGCTTTGAAATGACATCAACTTGACGACATGGCGAGGTACTTTATCTTGCCATGTCGACTTATAACAAGTTATAAGTCAACATGGCGAGATATTTGATTCTCGCCGGGACTTGTTCACTTCATATCTCGGCAAGTCGACATATCGACTTCACAAGATAAAATGTATGGGAATGTCGACGTAATAAGCTTATTGAGTTGACATGGCAAGACAATGTATCTCGCCATGCCGTCAAGTCGATGGCATTTTAAAGACTCCGTACTAGGGGTAATTGTCTGGAGGGTAAATCTCGGGGGGGGGGGGGGGTAACAGTAAAACTATTGGGACAATATTTTTCTTGAAGTAGTTGTCAGGGAGTGATTGCCTTCATTGTGTTATTTTTATAGAACCCTGGCGTGGATCAAAAAAAAAATAATATTAAAATTGGGGATGGGTAGAAGTTTAAGAAAAAATGAGATTAAAAAAAAAACATTGAGGTATCTCACAAGGTATTAATAAATAATGCGAACTCGAAGCGCGATCGGATTTTTTTTTTCATTGTTCATGGATTTTATCCTTAAAGCTTAAGTAGTTATGATGAACATGATGCTTATCTAATTTCAAGAAATGAATGCAAGCACGAAGCGCTAGCTGAAAACTTAAAAAATGATGAAATGAAAAAGGACACTTTCAGTTGTCAGGTAAGAATATCAAATATTTACAGCCCGCGCTTCTCGTTCGCATAACTTTACAATCAATGCTAGTGCGAAGCTCGAGCTTAAAATTAACAATATATGCGGGCGCGAGTTGATATTTTTTCCAACTTTCAGACCCAATTTTTTAAAGCACTTTTTGTAACTATGAACAGAAGAGCTATCTTACTATAATTGATGCGAGCGCAAAGTAGGAACTGAAAAAAAAAATGAATTTCGACTTTTAAACTGGCAATTTTTACAACATTCTGCAACTATGAACAAAATAGGTATCTCACCAATTTTCCGACTGGAAAACTAAAAATGTACTTTTCGAAATCATTAAAAAGGTAAGTATCAGAATCAACAATTTATGCGAAACGATTGAAATTAAGCGTGATGTGACTTATTATTCAAATTTCCGACCTGAAAGGCAGATATTCTGAGCACTTTTGACAGGATTAATACCTAGTTAATAATTTGTGCGAGAGCAAATCGTGAGCTAAACTTGGGAAAATGGGACATCTATGCACTTTTTCTAACAATGGAAAGTAGGGGGTATCTTCAATGCGAAAAAAAATATATATTCCGATATAAAAAAGGACATTTTAATCGTTTTTTACTAAAGTACACAAAGTGTAACCCACCCCGTAAAAACGGGATATTTTAATTCAGCTGCATGTATTTAACCTTTTTTGGCAGGACATGTAATTTGCTATAAACAAGCAATACGAGCAATGTTGCGCCCCCGGTCAAACATGAATAGGCATGGAGCCCCCTATAGTCTGGTAGGGAGATAGGGTTCCCATGCACCCCATTGATATATTTTTTTAACCTACATTTTCGTAATCCTCAAGATGTCTAGTGAATGAATTTTGATGTTCCCAAAACAAAATATTGTCCCATGGGGTTCAAATCCAAGATGGCATCCAAAATGGCCCCCATATTCATGGAATTTGGATTTTCGTACATAGATTCCGAAACAAACATTCATTTGCCACAAAATTAGTATCATATGAAAAAAAAATTGTCTACATGTTGATACTATTCATTGATGATGAAAAAATAATTCGGCTGGGATTTTTATAAGAAAAGAACAATTTTGAGATTTTTTTTCCAAAAAATTGAAAATTTGCGAAATACATGATTTACCATGAATCTAATGAAAATGATGGGATTGCCTTGAAACTTTCTAGAAAACTTTCCTAATATACATCTATTAAGTGGACGAAATTCCAAATTGATACCATTATTTTACAAACTTATAATGTCTCAAACTTGAAAATTAAATTTTCAGAAATTTAGCTTTTTTTACTGCATACCGCAGACTTGGATATACTAATGTATATTGTCACATTTTCAACCCAAAAAATGGAAATAGGCCTTAATAAAAAGCGAAATTATCTATTATTTTGTTGGTAGAATTTACTACAATCCCTTTATTCTTCAATTTAATGTCGGTTGATATAGTTTTTGAAAGAACTAAGACTTTAGGCCAAAATTTGTATGTTTTTGGTAAAGAAATTGCACTTGCAATGTTATTGATCAGATTTATTATGAATAGCAGTAATAAATGCATAATCTCAACATTCGATATGAAAGAGGATGTATCAATGAGAATATTGGCAGGCTTCATGCCACCATAAGTATCTTCATTTGCTTCAGATAGAAGGAAAATATGCTGAGTGTATTAACTGATTTTGCGCTAAAGTGAGGCCAAAAAGCAACCTGTGTGGCAGTCACGCACATGAAAATGATTGCAGTGATTAATGGTATGTCATTCAAATAATACAATAGCTTTGATCGGCCTCTCGCATCGATTGTATTGGTATGACTAACACACCGTCATGTACAGTATGTAATGTGCATGGTAATAGAAATGTATCTGATTCAGAAGGATGTATAGACAAAAAGGCGTTCCTGTTACATCATAAAGAAATTTATTCAATAAAGTTTCTTGTAAGCAGTAATAAGATACACTAGCATTGCAGGTAATAGAGATGAAGTTCTGACACATCAATACACAACTGAAAGGAACATGTCAAAGCTACCCCCACCTTATCTGTATTTTGAATCCATGGCCTGTATTCCAAAATCAGGTTTATTTTCGAACACGGTCTAACTCTTTTCTAAATTTATGAAGAGCCAAAATTCAAAAATTCTATTTATATTTCATATATGTTATGTTTACTACTCTGTTCCTTTTTTTTCATAATGAAGGAAAAAGACTTAACCATCATTCTCAGACAATTATGAACAATTTGGGGTCAATATTAATGGAATTGGCTCTCCACAGTGAAAGGTCATTGGGCGAAATTATGTCGTCAATCAAAAAGTGATCATAGTAAAAAACTATATCTATACTTTTTTCGGGAGAGATGGATGATATCTGCGGTGATCCATGGCTTGCGTCGCCGACCTTTTTCTTGGGCCGAGGGAACAACATCTTTGACAGCCGCATGCAATAGCATAGTAAAGTTATCCCAAGTGGTGTCTATATCATTTTCATCGATAAACATATCCCAGGGAATCAATTGAATTGACCTTTGAAAATCATGTTTGTCTGCCTTGTGAAATTGCCAAAACGAGCGAGGGAGTGATTTTGAACAACTTTCCCTTTGATGGACTATAAAATACTCCCAAAATGTATCTTTTTGCTTATTCTTATGGTGATACAAACTCTTTATCCATGACGTATTCTTTAAAAATCGGTATTACCTGATCTCCTATAGAGAGAGTAAATGATCTACTGACAGATGTGATAAAAGAGGAAGTTTAAAGTGATTGGCTAACATTGATTTGACTTTTAAAAAATCTGAGCTAGAAGGTCACGCTTGTCACCTGTGTCTGTGATATGCTACAAAAATGAAGCCCAGAAAAAATTGCGTTCGAAAATAATTGTTTACTGCTTCAAAAATTTGAAATGTAAAGTGACCGAAAACACCATCTTAATTTCATCCCATACACTTATGTGTACTATTAAGGCGTCTATAAGACGCCTATTTACAAAATCGGGGTTGGCCTTGTAGTTTTAGCTTGTCATTCTCAATAATGGTTGTTTTCAGGGTTTATTAGTTTTAATAGATGCACTTGTACACATGTTTCATCTTGGTTTGATATTTTTTTTTTAATCGGCTGCTCACAGAGTTAAACAATACCTTTAAGTGAAATATATTCTAAAGTAATGGAGAGAGTTGTTCACAAGTGACATCACACATCTTTGTCACATTGCCAATGTGAGGATCTCCATAGCATTAGTGATCTCAATATTCAAATGCTCATAACTGCGGACTATCGGACCCGCTGACTAACGGACCCGTGGACTATCGGACCCGCGGACTATCGGGATGTCCCCCAACTAACCAGTCGACATTATCTAAAGAAGCACATAAACTGACTGTATTTTTGTGCGTAGGTCTTCGTCTTCGTTGTTGGGAGTGTATCGGTCTAGTTGGTCGTCTTAATGAAAAATTAGTAAAAATCGGGAAATGGTCCGTTATGTCAGAAAGGATTATAGAAGAATCGGGAGGAGGGAGAATGTTACAGAAAATATTGCCTATAAGTGTAGCAGTTTCATTAAATACACGTTGTTTAGAAATCAGTGGCAAGGAGGCCGAAAAAAAATCAAGAAAATATTGAGATATATTGTTGTGTTTCAATAAATCAATGTTAAAATCACTTATACATGTAAATACTACATCCTTATTAACGAGAGCTGGATTATATGTTGTTTCGGAAAGGTAAGTTAGAAAGTCATTCGTATTTGAGTTTGGGGACTAAAAACTACACCAATAATCATATTTTTTGCTACCAGGAATATTAATTTGAATACATAGATATTCTACAGTGGGGTTCATGCGGGGGTTCATGGAGTTGAGATAATCACAAACCGTATGCTTATAGTCATGTGAAATATAGAACGCTACCCCACCCCCAGGTCTGTCTTCTAGGTTATTCATTACGAAATCATATCCGTCTAGTGAAAATGGATGGTTGGAATCACACGATATCCATGTCTCGGTGAGGCCAATTAAAGAATTTAAGGGGAATTTTTATTATAATTTGAAGTGTTATTCAAAAGTAACTTAAGTTCATCAAAAGTTTATTTAAACTTCTTATATTGGCATGCAATATGCAGAATGTATCGTCATTAATTTTTTTTGTAAGATTATTTACCTGATGTTGCGTAATATACTCAAAAGAGGAATTTTGCAATTTATTATGATCCTGTTTAAAATCGAAATCTAATCCTTCCGAAGCTAAATTTATATTATTAGTAACACAATTATCATAAAATGAAGGATTCATTGGGTTGCTAGGTACAGTATCCTGAGGTCTCGATTCGCTCAAGAGGTCATCACTATCCAATGATGTAAATGGAAACTGGGGTGTATCGTCTATGCTAAGAAGTCAGTACATATCCGAAAGTGTTGTGTTATGACCAATAAAGTGTTGGTCAAGGTCATAGAAAAAGCAGCCAAGCAAAGTAACAGAGCAGAGCGAGGGGAGAAGGCAAATAACACAAAACACATAAAGAAGGACGAGGAGGCGCAACACAAAGGATTCTTACACAAAACCGAGAACGTAGGGCAAAGACCTTTCAGTGTGAACGATGCAGAATCAATTAGAACGGAACGAGTGTAAGCGAAACAGACATTGGCAGAGGACATAAAGTGAGAAGCTCCAAAACAAAAGAATATTTAGTAAGGCCTTTGATAAGGTATCACACAGGAAGCTGCTCTACAAATTGGAGTATTATGGCATTACTGGTCAAATGCATGGATGGATCCAAGCTTTTCTATCAGGCAGATCTCAGTCAGTTCATGTTGATGGAACGTCCTCACCACGAGCCAGTGTACTCTCAGGCGTGCCGCAAGGCTCAGTACTCGGGCCTGTGTTATTCCTGCTGTACATCAATGACATCTGTGAATGCATCTCATCACCAATCAGACTCTTTGCTGACGATTGTGTGCTGTATCGCAAGGTCAAGACAAGAGCTGACCACGCAATTCTCCAGCGAGATCTTTCAACATTATCAGATTGGGCAAAACTGTGGGATATGTCCTTCAATGTCAAGAAGTGTGCCCACATGTGTATCTCATTGAAACGACAACCCTTGGCTTGCAACTTTACCATCAGTGACCAACCTGTTCCAACGGCAACCTCCTGTAAATACCTCGGTGTGACCATCACAGACAACCTGAGTTGGAACTCCCATGCACAGAAGATATCCTCCAAAGCTGCTCGTACTCTTGGAATCATACGTCGAGCATTGGGTAAATGTGACCTGAAAGTGAGAGACATTGCGTACAAGGTACTTGTCAGACCTCAACTTGAGTATGCTTCATGTGCATGGAATCCTCACATACAGAAAGATGTAAACATTATTGAGAACATTCAGCGTCAGGGTGCTCGGTTTGTCCTTCATGACTATAGCAGAGAATCCAGTGTAACATCGATGTTGTCAACCCTTCACTGGGATACTCTCCAACACAGACGCCTTCTTAGCCAATGTGAGATGTTCTACAAAATTCATCACAATTATGTTTACATCAACATGTCACATCAGATTAAGTTAAGCAGCAGTTCTCGTCCACAACGTTCACAACACACTGGACATCAGCTCAAGTACACCCAGCCTTTTTGTAGAGTGAATTGCTACATGTACAGTATGTTCCCAAGAACCATCCGTATTTGGAATACTCTCCCAGACGCTGCTGTAACTTCGACCTCTATAGCTGGCTTCCGGGGAGCAACATTGCCTATCATTCAGCAAATGTTGCCTCCCCCTCCCCTTAAGATGCTGTAAGAGGGACACACACGCACCACCCGCACACTGCACCTAGCACACTGTATATAGTGCACCAAGAATACCACAACAGGATCACCACATCACCTGAAGCACTGGCAGCACCTGACACAGCACAACCCTCTCCAGGACAGCGTGTACGCTTTTGGGAGAGTACTTCTTCAAGATTCAAGATTCAAGATATGTAGTGAGATACACCTAAATAGCAAATTCAAATATCAAGATATTTCAAACACGTATATAGTGAAATCGTTTATGCATGCATAATACAATAAGATCGATGTTACAAGGGAATATTTCCATTCAGTAAAGTCAATCAATAGAAGTTAGGCACAAAGGAAAGACATGAGTAGATATACACAAATTCGAATGATTCAAATAGAAGTTTATAATAAAATAGACGCTAATTAAGGCGTAATGCAAGCATGCAAGGCATGATCAAGAGCTTACAATGAAAACGTTTCTTTACTTTTTTTTCTAATAGAAGAATGTTGGCATTGCAAAGGTGAACAATAAAAAAGACAAAAGAAGTAAAAGAGTAATATGAAAGAGTAACGAGCATGGCCTGCATGACATCAATAAAACAGAAAAGTTAACTATGCACATCTTTGGCATTATTTTATCATGAAAACTTGCAAGATATTTAGACATTTATTGATAAAGAATAAAGGAATACGACATACATGTCATGATATTTGAACATATTTGAGCACAAGTCCTATTCGTATTCTAAGAATTGAACAAGAATACCAATCACCAAATACTCGGAAATTACTTTATAGGTGTGGCAAGAGCAAACAAAAATAAAAGCAATGAATTGAAAGAAGGGACCATGCCCAACATGTTGAAATGTCAAATGGATAATAGAAAAAGAAGATTGCCATTTTGGTGAAACAAACCATTGAAAGTAATTATTAACAAAAGGCAGACATTGCCTTTTTGAGTAAATTGTTTAAACAAAATGTCGATTATATAACTTGTAATACATAGTAAAACTGACAATAAAAAGTGATGCAAGCATGCTTGGCATGATCAAGAGCAAGTAAACACAAATCTTTTTTATAATTGGGTAAAGTTAATGTTACAAGAATAAAGAAGTAAGTCAAGCATGGCATTAATCGAAACTGAAGACATTTGTAGTTAATGATTTGCATATCTTTGACGCTCTTTTATGATCTTGCAAGATACTGAAACATGTGAGGGATATGACATGAATGGCTTGATAAGTTAACGTAATTAAGCACGGGTCCTTTTTGTATTCTGAGAAACAATTAGGAATACCAATCAAATTCACAGTATTTATTTCATAGGTGTGTGTTGTGTATACAATCATTGGTGCAAGCATAATTTATTCAAAGTAATGCCGTGCATGAACATTTAAAGATATTCAGGTCACCACCTGGTGTAGTTACTGCATACATTGTAATCTTACATGTTTAAGTTGAGCTATTGAATTGCACTATCGTGCTTGGGTGAAGCCACACCTAAATGTACAACATTGAATCAGACATTAAACTGGACTCAGAGAGTCAATATTGAATCTCACTATATCTGCTGTCTACATTGGCTCTTATGTTTCTTCAACAACACTACATATTTTGGCGACGAGGATTTTGAATTTCGGATCTAGTACACGGACTTCAAAATATCAATTCCACCACCTTCATATTTTTTGCCTTCACCCGGCCCCCAGCAACTCCATGGAACTTGTGGAAACAGCAATTTGAAAACTATATGTTAGCGACAGGTAGCAATGAATTTCACCCAGAAAGAAACACGGCACTGTTGCTACACTGTTTGGGGTCGGAAGGCCAGAGAGTGTTTTATTCTCCTCCACAGAGTCGTCAAGAGAGACGTCAACTGCAACTGGCTCGCAAATCTCGACCGATGTTTACGAAAAAGCTATAACATACATCGAAGCGTATTTTGTTCCTAGAGTGAATGTGGTAGCTGAACGATATAGGTTCAGAAAAAGAAAGCAGAGATCGGATGAAACAGTGCTGCAGTTCGTCACAGCATTACAGGAACTTGTTGCACATTGTTCTTTCGGGGAGCTAAATGAAGAGATGATTCGTGATCAGGTTGCTGAAGGTGGATGTAGCGAAAGAATACGTGACCGACTTATATTTGAACCACACTTAACTTTAAAGAAGCTCAGTAGCTGTATTGAAGATGCAGAGCGAGAAACAAGAGCTATATCTCGGGGAAGTGAAAGCACCAGTGAAAGCGTGTACGAGCTACGGAAGCAAGCGAAGGAAGGTCAAGGAAAGGAGCAGAAACGTAGTTTCAAAGATAGAAAGCAGAGTTGCAGAAATTGTGGGTCTTTTAATCACGCCAATCACGACAGTTGCAAAGCTACAGGAACAAAGTGGCACAATTGTGGGATGTTAGGCCATTGGGCAAGCGTGTGTCGTAATAAGAAGGCAGTTCGTGGATCGGTCTCATCCATGAATGTTTTCAACGTGTACACTCCTGCTCTTAATCGGAAGATTAGATGTGATGTTAAGCTCGCAGGTCACTCAATTTCAATGATGGTCGACACAGGATCAAGCGTTTCCATCGTACCACTGAGCTTTTACAGGAAGCATTTTTTGATGGAAGCATTACAGCCGTCCACAGTCAAGCTTAGAGCATATTCTCGAGGGAATATTCCGATGGCTGGAGTGGTGCATACCCAAGTTAAGGTCAGAACACGAACTACGGATGTAACTCTATATGTTGTCTACGAGGGGTCTGCATTGTTAGGACTTGATTTAATTAAGGACTTAGATCTTAAAATCAAGGGTAGAAGTGCTTACGTCGATAGCGTAGATGATGTTGCTCCATCGACACCACCAGTGGAGGCTTCCAGTGCAGGTAGATCCGTGGAGAAGGAATTTCAAGATCTCTTTTCGCCTGGTCTTGGCTTCGCGAAAAAACTACCAGCATCGTATCAAGGTCAAGCCTGATTATCCACCTGTTCAGCAAAAGGTAGTACGTCGATTGCCGTATGCAGTGCAGGATCGCGTCTCTCACGAGTTAAAATGTCTCGAAGAAGCGGGTGTAATTGAGAAATTGATGCTAGTGAGTGGGTGTCACTCATTGTCGTGAGCACAAAGAAATCTGGAGATAATCGATTGTGCGTAGATTTACGAGAAGTAAATAAAGCGATTGTCGTAGATCGTTTTCCATTACCAGTTATCGCAGAATTGTTTGTGCATTGGAAGGATCATCAGTATTCTCTAAGCTGGATTTTGCATCAGCTTATCATCAGTTGGAGTTAGCTGAAGAGAGTCGTGATTTGACCGCATTCATTACTCACGACGGATTGTTCAGATACAAGAAAGTTTGTTTCGGATTAGCATCCGCTCCATCGACCTTCCAGAAGATGATGAATTCTATCCTAACAGGTTTACCTGGTGTACAGTGCTACTTGGACGATGTCATTGTATACGGTAAAGACAAGACAGAGCATGACAAACGCTTGACAGATGTTCTCACTCGGATGCAAAATGTTGGACTTCGTCTGAACAATAAGAAATGTAAGTTTCACCTAACTGAGTTAAGTTACTTAGGTCATTCAATCAGTAGTGAAGGAATATCTCCCGATGATGACCATATAACTGCCATTCTGAAGGCACCAGCACCCACAGACGTGGGGGCGCTTAGATCTGCTCTAGGGTTGACAAATTACTATGCTACATTTGTTGAGAATTATGCCATATTAGTAGAACCTTTGAGAATTTTATTACGTAAGGATGTTCCATTTGTATGGGGTGTAGAACAACAGAATGCATACGATAAGATTAAGAAAGTGATTGCTCAGAAAGTAGTACTCAAGTTTTTCAATCCTAATCTTCCTACTGTTGTAACAACTGATGCTTCAGACTATGGTCTAGGAGCGGTACTGAGTCAAGTAAAGAATGGTAGAGAAATACCCGTCGCATTTGCATCAATATCATTAAACACCTGCAGAAAGGAAATACAGGTGAGAAAGAATCTCTTGCTTGTACTTGGGCCTGTCTGAAGTGGTAAACTTACCTTTGGGGTCGACATTTCACATCAATGACAGATCATAAGGCCTTAGTGACATTGTTAAATGCTAGGGGTACTGGAAGACAGCCTATGCGAATAGCAGGATGGTGTGCCAAACTGTTGCACTTTGACTATCATGTTGAGTATAAGATGGGCAGGGAGAACTTTGTATCAGATGCATTGTCAAGACTGCCTCAAAATCAGTCTTCAGTTAATGTAGATGGGGAAGATGATGAAGAGGAGAAAGTGATTCTTAGTTTAGATGTAGCTCATGTAGATGGGAAAGATGATTAAGAGGAGGAAGTGATTCTTAGTTTAGATGTAGAGTGCCCAATTTCGAACTTAGAATTACAGAAAGCTACTAAGGAGGATCCAAGATTGGTTCAGGTTATGAATTTTGTTGAAGAGGGTTGGCCTGCAAAACACACCTTTTCTCAGTTGAGACCATTGTATGTACTCAGAGATTAATTTTCCATTGTTGATGAGGTTGTCATGAGGGGTAATAGAATAGTTGTTCCTGCCACACTACAAGGCAAGCTAGTTCAATTTGCACACTCAGCCCACCAGGGCATTGTACGTACCAAGTCAAGATTACGGGATGATTATTGGTTTCAAGGAATGGATAGAATAGTAGCAGAAGCTATCAAAACCTGTTCAATTTGTAGAGAAAATGACAAGTCACAGCGCACATATAATGCACCCATGCAATCTGTGCCATTTCCTGATTCGCCTTGGAAAAAGATTTGTATAGACATCACAGAGCCATTTGAGAATGATCCTCCAGATCAAAAATATGCAATTGTTGTAGTGGATTATCACAGTAAATGGCCAGAAGTTGCATGTTGTAACACAGTTACAAGTAGAGTGGTTATCAGTACGTTAGAGTCACTATTTGCAAGAGAAGGGATTCCTACTCATCTTGTATCAGATAATGGTACTTGTTTGTTTCTCAGGAGTCTACTGAATTTCTAGAGAAGTATGGTATCAAACACTGCCGATCATCTTTCTACTACCCCCGGGCAAATGGAGAAGTAGAGAGGTTTAACCGTGTTCTAAAATCAAGCCTCCGAAATGCTCTGATTGCTGGGAAGAGATGTATGAAGGAAACTGTCCTAGAATTGTTGTTGGCTTACAGGGCAACTTCTCATCAAACAACAGGGTGTTCACCCTCTGAATTGTTGCATGGTAGAAAAATGAGAACTAAGTTACAGGTTCAAAACAAAATGCCAAACAAAACTGACAAACAAACTGAAGAGGTAAACGAAAGAGTTGAAATGAAACTAAAGAAATCAAGAGAGTATACCGATACAAAGAGAGGTGCAAGGCAACCTCACTTTAAGGTGGGGGACTATGTTCGGGTCCGCAAACAAAGACATGTCCATAAGGGGCAAGTACACTTTGGTTCACCTATGAAGACTGTCAAACAAGAGAACAATGCAACATATCAGTTAGAAGATAGGAGTACATGGAATGCATATCATTTGTCTCCTTGCCCAGAAAGTCCAGAAAAACAAGAAGTGAGGCAAGATGCTGTAGAAGAGGGAGAGGACAGTGCACCAATAATTGAGACGTAGTACTCAATCAAAGAAGAGAACCCGAGTACTATGGAAATTATGTGAAGTATTGAAAATTAAATTGAGAAACTAGTACTCAGAAAGAAATTGCATGACGTATAATATAATTTAGACAACCCCTTTTTGCAAAATTGAGTATTTCAAAATTGTATGAGGTATAATGTCAAGATTGTTGCTTGAATGCAAATTATTCGATTTCGTTCATAATAAACATTAAAAACTACTATTGTAGTAAGTTTGAAAGGAGTGTATTGTAAAAAACCAAAGAACATGTATAAATTGGAATAACCAGGTATATTAATCAGATGGGATAGATGTAATTTTTTGGAGAGATTTACATTTGGATAAATTGAAAAAAACAAAACAAAACAAATGTTTTCAGTTTGGAGATAAATTACAGGTATATACATGTAGAATAATCAGTTTGAAAGTTTCTTGTGTTATGGTCACCACTTTACTCTGTTCAAGTTTGACAAGGGGGAGAATGTTGTGTATACAATCATTGATGCAACTATAATTTATTCAAAGTAATGCTGTGCATGAACAGTTTAAGATATTCAGGTCACCACCTGGTGTAGTTACTGCATACACTGTAATCTTACATGTTTAAGTTGAGCTATTGAATTGCACTATCGTGCTTGGGTGAAGCCACACCTAAATGTACAACATTGAATCAGACATTAAACTGGACTCAGAGAGTCAAGATTGAATCTCACTATATCTGCTGTCTACATTGGCTCTCGTGTTTCTTCAACAACACTACAGTGTGGCAATAGCGAACAAAAAGTTAGGAGTTAACCATGGACCAATCCACGGAGGATTATATATTATTACTGGGGGTGCTGTGACAATGCTCAGCACTCCCAGCAACAACATAATACTCATCCATGGATAGTTCCATGGAGCAAAGGTCCATGCACGGAGTTAACGAATTGAAAGAAGAGGTCATGCCCTACATGTTCAAACACCAAATTGATAATATGAAAGGAAGATTGCCATTTGGTGAAGCCAGCCATTGGAAGTTATCACAAAGGGCAGACTTTACCACAATCAAGCATTTTTATTTTAACAAAGAGTTGATTATTCAACTGGAAATCGATAGTAGAATAGACGAATGTTGAATAATGAGGCAAACATGCTTGGCATGATCAAGAGCTAATAACACAGATCTTTACTCAAAATTTGGTAATGTTAATGTTACAAGAATAAAGGAGTAAGTCAAGCATGGCATTAATCGAAACTGAAGACCTTTGTAGTTAATGATTTGCATATCTTTGGCGCTCTTTTATGATCTTGCAAAATGCTAAAACATGTGAGGGATATGGCATGTATGGCATGATAAGTGAACATAATTATTTAAGCACAAGCCCTTTTTTGTATTCTGACAAACAATCAGGAATACCAAAACGAGTCATTGGAAGCTATTATCGCAAAAGGGTAGACATTACTGCCGAAAGCAAATTCTTAAAACAAAATGTCGATTATTCAACTTGAGATCGATAGTAGAACAGACAATGAATAGTGATGCGAGCATGTTTGGCAAGCAAGGTCACGGGCTCACAAGTAAACACAGATTTTTACTCATTTTCTGATTGGGTAATGTTGTTATTGCAAGGGCGAACAAGGAATGTTGAATAATGATGCAAGCATGCTTGGCATGATCAAGAGTAATGAACGCAGGACTCTACTCATTTTTATAATTGGGTAATGTTGGTACTGCAAATGAAGGTGAAAAAACTAAACAAACAAAACAAAAACAGTCATGTAGAATTACTAAAAGGGCATGCATGATAGAATCAACATTCGACTTGCAGTGAAGAGAAAATGAAAAATATATGCAATGGTACCAGGCTAGGGTTCGGTCACACAAAGAGGAACTTATGTAAATGACTAGAGTAGATCACTAGATATTACAAATAGATGAATAATGCATGCATGAAGTTGTATGCATTAAGGTGTACACAATCTAGCACACTATTGTCTATTTATCCGTTTGAGGTAATGATATTTTAATGTTGAACAAAAAGATGCTAAATACTAATACAAGAATGTATGCATGGTGTATACTACTTCACTATGTTCATTAGGACAAAATATTAGGGTAGCAATATAAAAAATTGTGATGCCAACTAGGATATGATTAGCATAGCGAAAAATGGTCAAACAAATAAAGATAAGAATTAAAAATAAAATAAAATAAGAACAATTTAGTCATGCACTGTAATGAGTAACAACAGTTACAAATAACGTTGCCATTTAGATAACATTGGTGGGAAAAAGTAAATAAAATTAAATAATAAAAAAGCATGTATGACATGACAGAGGAGCATACATGACATAGGCAATGTTGCTTACCTCTAATGCCCTAAAATGTTTCTTTTTCCCCCCAGATTCTGTGAATCTAGGCTTCAAAATTCAGAGATATTTTCCTTGGTGTATATGTGACTCCTCTCCATGTCTCCAATTAAAATGCGTTTTAATGTGACATGCAGAGTATTGTTTTCGTCTTGTCTGCGTTTAGATCTCTCCAATTTCTTTCTTTTTCCCCTTCTTCCTTCATATTAGTTTTCTCTGTTTTCTCATTCTATGCAGGCTAAAGGGTATTGTATTTAGCCTTATAATTCTTGGCTTAAAATGTTGTGCCCTTTGTTATGCATTTTGTTAATTATTGCTATGCATTTGCCTTTGCGCTGTTCATAATGTTTATTCCTATGCTAGTTTATCAAACTGTATTCATGGTAGATGTCATGTTTCGTCTCTTTATCACCTCTCTCTCTTACATTTAATTCTACCCCAGTCCTCTAAACTCTTTGTTCCTTCCCCTCTTATCTTCCTTTTCTTCTTCTCTCTCACTCCCCACCCCTCTCTCTCTGAATATTGTATACATGTATCTGACAATTATTTTGATACTATATTTTAATTTGCTATTTGTGTACTTTGCAGCATGATTGTTGTTGCCAAGTTCTATTTTTGTGTGTTATCTGATATGGTAACATTTAAGTTCTCACAGCATTTGCAATGTTTTCGTATTCTAATATTTTAATCTTTGAACCTTTAAAAATAGTTTGTTTTGTCTTTTTTTCGAACAGTAATTAGATATTTGCATTGCACTGCAAAAACTCTGGTGTTGATTTAACACCAGCCCGGAATCTCATGTCCACACCAGAGAAGTGTTTTGGTCTAACACCAGATAGGTGCTTATATAACACCAGTTAGTATTAAAACAACATTGGTTTGATTCCAAACTGGTGTAGTTTCAATGCTTCTCTGGTGCGGACATATATAGATTCCGGGCTGGTGTTAAAATCAACACCGGAGTTTTTGCAGTGTGAGAATAGAGTCTATAACTACGGACAAACACTGTATATTCACTGGTGTGCACATGTTTGGACAACATTGTATACATGCTTATATTCTAATTTTAATTTCATAACAGAACATGTAATTGCTTATCATGATAATTTAAGTTTTCAATAATATAATTTTTAAATGTATAAATAATGATGATTACATGTTTTCTGTCTAGGCTTTACTATCTGATAATAGCTTAACGTTTTTTCGTAAAATAATAATAACAATAACAACAATTTTATATACCACAAATTCGCAAATTGCCTCTGAGCGGTTAAGAATAAGAGAAAGGAAATATGAAGTATAAAGAAAATAGAAATAGAAACATTTCAAAATGACTGGATATTATAATGCACAAGGAAACAAACACTGTTTGTTACTAAGTTGTTTGTTTTAATAAGTAATGCATCTAAACATTTATTGCCAATTTATACCGATTTTGTTCTTGGATAGTTTGTAACCCGACTAGTAAGAAGAGTTTCATAACAGAGACTAGTTTTTCTTTTAGTCAACCTCAAACACTAGTTGGTTGCAATTTCTTCCTCTTGTACATATTCTTGTTGTCGTTTGCTTGGAAATAAAATATATGAATAAAATAAATAAAGCGCTACCGATAAGACGTAAGCTCCTCTTAACAGTCGTTTTGCTTTGTATCATCAGGTAAGAAGTAATATGAAACTCTACTTATGGTGATTATTATGGTTATTATCGTCATTAATATTATTGTCATTTTCAATTATTATTATTACAATTTGTGTTATTACTATTATCATTATTACTAACAATGTCACAAATACATCTTATAATCATTTATTATATAAATGCACTTGCATTGTAGGTCTAGTGAATAGGAAAAGTAGAAAAATATACTACAAACCTGTGTTGTTCATATACCAAAAGACGGCCAATGGAGCGAGTACAACGAGAACCGACAATAATACTTTATAAACCGTTTCATTTCCTGAAAGAAATTAAATCATTATTACATATTTTATGATGTAGTATGTGCAAATGAGGCCGGGTTGAAAGCGTAACTTAAAGAAGAAGTTCATCAAGACGATAAGCTGTTTTAATGAAACCATATAATAATTATTAAATTTGTGAAGACTTCATGGAAATCCATCAACGAATGAAAGCGTACTGAATAGTCTCTGTGAGGTCATATTCGAGCAGCTCCCCGTCTTTTGAAAGACGGCGTGAAATGTTATTGGTGATATATCCACTGCACGAATTTATTCACTTTTTTTACCTTTAAAAAAGAAGTGGGGAATTTATATCCCATGAAATAATAAATGAAATGATCGTCATAAATGAGACGTCATAAAATAACGATAACTTATTATTATTATTTTTTAATTTCATGTTAAGATATATACCAAACCTCCACTATTTTTCTGCTTTTAAAATCAATTTAACATCAGGGTGAACTTAATTTTGTCTCAACTGCATAGCAGAGCAAGAATCATACATGTAGGCGCCGCTCTTACGACGTCGACGACGGTGAAGGCTGCGCCGTCAATATTAAAATCTTTACAAAGGTTAATTTTTTTCATATGTCATCATAATTTTGAAAGTATATGAACCTAGTAAATGAAACCTGGACATAACAGTAATCAGGTATCACTGATCGTCTTGCCTAAGGTTTTGGTCACATGATTAAGTTCAAAGGTCACACAACGTCAATGAACTTTCACCAAGGGAGAGCGAGAGAGCTACATGCACACCAGAATATGATGTGTGGGTTTTACTTACCAATCACAAATGAGCCTAACAAAGAAACGGCAACTAATCCGATCAAACATTTCTTCACAAGTTGTTCATTCATATCCCCTTATATGGCAGAGATCACTAGCAGAAAATTACGAAAAGGTTGTAACTTGAGATTAGTAGAAAGACTAGATGTTACGCACTCATTTGCAGAGAAGTGGTTTTTGTTGTGGTAATTGTGCTTGGTTCAGTACAGCATGTTGGGTATCCCAAAGCTTTTTGACTCATGACCTTGCTGTCAGACTCACTTCCGGAAGTTGGTCTGTATAAATTGTGGTAGACCTTCGTCGTCTTTCAGAACTCTATGCAAGTTCGATATAAACTATGCTAATAAATGTACATTAATAATTGGATCATTTTTAGTAAAATAAAGCAATTTATATTATATTGTCTGCAAATGAACCTGAATGCCTATAATGCACTGGGGAGAACATTATCCAGCTCATACTCCGTGTTGTCATGGGATTCCCCGAATGTTCAGCGTACGAATCAGGAAGTAAACATCGGCTGTCATAACAGTATAATTGCGCACTATTGCACGGAACGAAATGATATTGGACAGAACGGCATTGGACGACACGGTTATCGTACGGATTGGCATAGGACGTAGAGGCAAATCACCCTCAAATAATTAATCTCTATTCCATTACAGCCGTATAATCTTTTTTAAAATTATTACCAAAATGTTGTCCAAAAAAGCAGGTACATCACGTAATAACTGCACATTTTGGTAATACAAAAATCCTGTCAGGCATACATGTACATTAAGTGCACTATCGGCACATATTTATAACACATTTATTTTACCAAAATGTGCCGTAACAAGGCCCATTAGTGCCTAGATTTTACTCAAAAATTCCACGAGCATCTTTTTTTTTTTTTTTTTTTTTTTGGGGGGGGGAATTTAAGTAACTTGTTAAAGAATTAATACAGAGGTATACATACTTGGCAATCAAAATGCAAGCGCGCAGCGCTAGCTGATAGGCCTATGTTTTGACAATCACATCTGGAAAGGGATATTTTGAAAACTTTATGGAATACACAATTAGAATAGTAAGCTTAAAAATCTGAAAATGCTGATATTTAGACCATTAAACGAACATTTTAAAGAGCACTTACAAATCAATTTATAGATAAAAAGAAATAACAATAAATTGATATCCGAGCTAAAGTATTTTTTTTTTATATTGACTTCAAAAATTGATATTTTAAGCTCCATATCGGCCTATGGAGCAAGATATGAATCTCATCTAACAGGCAATGTAAGCGCAAAGCGCGTGCGAAAATTTTATATAGTGACATGAAAGTTTTATTTGCAAATTTTCCCCTTATTTTTATTCACTCTTCTTCCTCCTCTAGTTTTCCTTACATTGTTCTCCCTCTTTCTTTCTCCCTTTTTTGCTCCGCCGTTTTTCAAGGGGGAGTGGGCACGTGCCCCCCTGTAGCTACGCCCTTGTGAATCATCCGCCAAACCTAGCATTTTTAATTCCAATCATGACACCACCGTACATTACATTGATCATGCAACTTCAAATCATATGTTATGATGTTAACAATTTATACCAACTGTACGGCTATACTTGAATTACTGCATCCTTGTCTGGGGTGGTGACGCTACTAAAGTTCATTTAGATGGGCTATTAAAGTCCAGAAAGGGTTATTAGACTAGTATGTGGAGAAAGTTCACGATCTCATACTAATATTTTGTTTTATGAAAACAACTTCCTTAATTTACATTACATATTTGATCTCAACCTCGGTTGCACTATGTATCAATTAAATAAAAGAGAACTTCCACTTGCCCTTGCTTCTTTATGTGCTAGAAATGACCAAATCCATTCTTACTATACAAGACAAGTTTCTTTTCTCCACTTGCCATTGTTCAAAACTAGTTTTCGGCTAAATACATTTGTTGATACGGATCGGTGTAAAATGGCAGAGGTAAAAATGGCAAAGGTAAAAACGGCAGAGGTAAAAATGGCAGAGGTAAGAATTGCAGAGGTATAAATGACAGCGGTAAAATGACATATATATAAATGACCAGTCTTAAACCCTATGCAAAAAAAAAATCCAAAAGCCCCTACATGTGCAGCAGATTAAATAAGAAATGTTCTGAGAAGAAAATTAGTATTATAATGTTGAACTAATGGAAAGGATAACATTTTAAAATCACACTGTAGATCTTCTACACCAAACTGATAACACTTGAGTTGGTATTTCTTATTTTTTTCCTAGACTTACATGCACTGCCTTCTCACGTCAAATCGCCCCTCTGATATTCAAATTTAGTGAAGCACACTTTGGATCCCAAGTATTGCACTTAATTCATTAAAGGGGAATTCAACCTGACATAAACTTAAGTTTATTGTAAAAATAACAGGAAATGATTAAAAGCAGTATTGGTTAGGGTTTTTTTGGGAATTCATCAAAGATTTAAAAAGCTACTAGAATTTTATATTTTAATGGTGACATCATTTGCGAGCTGTTTTTCCCCATAAATGGTGAAATGAAAAATATCAATGAAATGTCATTTTCCAAAAAAGAGAAAAAAATTGTTGTTATTGTACCTTAAGTATATCAACATACGAATCATTTCACATCCGCTCCTAAAACTTTTTTTAGCAGTCATGACCCACTGATTAAAAATTGAAAAGTATACCGTTTTGGTGCATAAAATACGGGGCGGCTGCTTGTATATGACGTCACAGCTCAAAAACTAACATTCATAACAACTTTCTTAATCTTTGATGGGTTTTCCTTAAACCTTTACCAATGTATTTTTCTGCTATATTTGCAGTAAACCATTTGTCAGGGAAAACTTCTCCTTCAAAACAGGTCGATATAATGGTACCTAAGAAACACCTATGATTATTTTTAACTCTGCCATTATTACCTCTTTCATTTTTTACCTCTGCCATTTTTATCTCTGCCATTATAACCTCTGCAATTTGTACCTTTGCCATTTTACCTGGCACCGTTTATACAGGGCCAAAATTATGGAACTCCCTTCCTACTTCATTGAAGCAATCAGTTAGCCTTATTGTTTTTAGAACAAGTTAAAAACCGATTTACTGAATAAATACTTAGATCAGTAAACGAATGCCTGCTGGTTATATCTTGTCTAACTTTATAGATTTTATTCTTCCCACAATTATCTATGCTAAAATAGAACTCTGCTTATTTTCTTTATTTTTACCTCTTTTCTTTCTTCTTTTCGAATGTCAGATTCTTATACTTTAGGTCTAATAGAACTTGTATTCTGCATTTCACTTTTTGTTACTTTTTAGTGTACCTTTTGTAAATATGTATATTGCTTTTTCTAAATGATGTTATAATTTATTGATAATGTAAGTTTATAACATTCTGGTGGCCTATAGCTAAGGTTCTTAGAAGTTCACAGCGTTTCATTTCCATCTCGTCTCATGGGTATTACTACTGTTCCTTAAAAAGTAGTGCATGTACAGTATTATGTGTTTATTCTGTAATTATTTACTTTTGTTCTTTGCTATTTACTTGTATCGCAGTGATTTACTGTTGATGTTGTTTAATATCGGAGTTGAATCGAAATAAACATTCATTCATTCAAATACTGCTCAAAATTTTGGTTGGACACAAGTCATGATTACCCTCGTGGTGTGGAACAATTTTCCTAATATTTTTACAGTGTAGACCATGACTATTTATTTGAAGGCCATTCGTTTGATTTCGGCGCATCTTTCATTAAGTGGATGCAAGTTTAAAATATTGTCTTGTGAATAATGGTAAATATACTGGATACTTTCAAATTAAGAAAGGAGAAAGACAGGGGATTCCCCTTTCTCCCTATTTATTTATAGGATTTTTAGAAGCACTTGCTATACGCCTTAGAAATTCAGTTGATGTAAGAGGAACATCAGTTGGTACCAGTGTCTTTATACGCAGACGATTTTTGCTCATTTTGTTCTGATGTGAACTCTCTAAACTCATTATTTGATATCATACAACAGTTTAAAAAATGCTGAAGTTTAACTATTAATTAATTAATAATAAACGTCCAAGTAACAAGTCGGACATAATGATTGAAGGAGAACTTGTGTCAGATAGATTCCATATTGCTTGTGAGTTAAATTCGATGTTTAGCGGTGTTTGTAAATCAGCTTTAGAAAGAATGAACAAAGAAGATATTGGAAACGAAGCTTTGAATGGATTGAAAAGAGCCCAATCCAAGTTTATCTACTGAATTTATTCAAAGAGAGCTTAATAACTTGGACTGTTCCAAGTCCATTGGTCTCGATGATCTACACCCCAAACTTTTGAAAATGGATGCACATGTGATTGCATCGCCGATAGCTCATGTTTTTGATTATTCAACACGGACAGGAATATTTCCTTACGATTTTAAACTTGCCAATATTGTACCTATACCTAAGGGGAAATCATGTGATGACTTAAATGGTTACACTTCGTAATTCCGAAGGTTCTTTATTCCGAAGGTTCGTAATCCCGAAACACGTAAATTGCCTATACCTCGATGTTGGTTAATCCGAAAACGTAAAACGGTTCGTTAATCCGAACATTTGTGGCGTTGTTCCGAAGGTTCGTTAATCCGAAAAAGAAATAAGGTTCGTTGTTCCGAAGGTTCGTTAGTCCGAAAACGAAATAAGGTTAGTTAATCATTTATAGTTTTCGGACTAACGAACCTCACTTCGTTTTCGGACTAACGAACCTTCGGAATTACGAACCTTCGGTAATACGAACCTTCGGAATAACGAATCTTCGGAATTTCCGAACCTTCGGAATAACGAAGCTTCGGAATTACGAATGTATGCGACTTAAATAGCTTTCGTCCAATATCTCTATCATTCGTGGTTGCCAAAATTTTTAAAAGGGCTGTTCACTTACAATTAGTTACCTAAAAAACACAACCTTATGAGTGAACGCCAGTCTGGCTTTATATCAAATTACTCAACCGGAACATGCTTAACTAAAATCAATGATTATCTGTATGATAGCATTGACAATGGTCAAAGGGTTGGTGCCGCTTTATTGAATTTATGAAAAGCGTTCGACATCATACCACATTTATAACTACTTATAAATAAGTATTTTGGTATTACAGGACTAGAACTAGAATGGTTCATATTATACCTGATCGGTAGAATGCAGTTTTTTTTTTTTTTTAGGGCACCCTCATTGATTTTCTCCCTGTTTATTCAGGAGTGCCTCAGGGCTCCGTTTTCGGGCTATCTTTAAAGCGATTGTATTATACATTAATCCTTCCCCACATTGATTGCAGTACAGTATGGGCGTCGTTAACTAAGAAAAATATCTTAAGATTACAAAGATGTCTATGTAACCATAATGACCACTTTTTAATGTTTTTTTTTTCGTTGCTTGTAATGAATTTTGCCCTTCATGCTTGTATTTTGTGTTTATATTTTATTTTCCTTATTTTATACTCATTTCATTTATGATTTTCTTTCTATGAAAAGCGTTGTCTTTGTTCATTGTCATTCACTGTTTTTATTTTATCCAGGATCTATCAAATGGAAGAATTAAGATCGTACATGTAGATGTGCATTCAGCTGTATACGTCCCGCAGTTATTTGGGATTGAGAGAATAACGGTTACACTTCGTAATTCCGAAGGTTCGTAATTCCGAAGGTTCCTTATTCCGAAGGTTCGTAATTCCGAACCACGTAAATTGCCTATACCTCGATGTTCGTTAATCCGAAAACGTAAAAGGGTTCGTTAATCCGAACATTTGTGGCGTTAATCCGAAGGTTCGTCATTCCGAAGGTTCGATAATCCGAAAACGAAATAAGGTTCGATGTTCCGAAGGTTCGTTAATCCGAAAACGAAATAAGGTTCGTAGGTCCGAAGGTTCGTTAATCCGAAAACGAAATAAGGTTCGTTGTTCCGAAGGTTCGTTAGTCCGAAAACGAAATAAGGTGCGTTAATCATTTAGTTTTCGGACTAACGAACCTTCGGAATTACGAACCTCATTTCGTTTTCGGACTAACGAACCTTCGGAATTACGAACCTTCGGAAATACGAACCTTCGGAATAACGAACCTTCGGAATAACCGAACCTTCGGAATAACGAAGCTTCGGAATTACGAATGTATGCGGAGAATAACATGTAATTCAATTAAACATTTATTTCTTCAGAGTGACATTACACAGGTGACATCCAATTTCATGTAAAATAAACAGATCAGTAATATAGAAATATACCAATGAATGTAAATACAATATGTAATTTATATACATGGAAGAAGGTGTAAAACCCCAGAAAGCAGCAGACGCTTGTGTTGGAATTCGCCTGTAAGAGTATACAACCAACCAAACATAACAAAAGAAGTGGGTGAACAAGGAGGGTTTCAAATTCTTCAATATCATCTCAAACAGAAAAAATGGGGGATTATTTATATCTCATTGTAACTACGGTCATAAAATGTTGAGCTTGGATATTCCTCACTTCTATATAGTTATTTTACAAGGTTAGAATACTCTTAATGTGAAAAACAGAGATGATAATAGGAAGTTATCTGGAACATTAAACATCTGTAAGTTTTGTTTTTTTTTATCATTTTTTTCCCTCCGATAGGGCATATATTTGCATAAACATTTTAACAATGATATAATTTGATTTTTTATTTGATTTATTTTATTTCCACATTTCAAAACAAAAACAAAGAATATACAAGTATAATATTTTTTTTTCAATATTACATAGTAGGCAATATTTTTTTTAACATAATGAATAATGCACATAAATCATAATAAAATATCAACTGTACTGTGAAAATTATATCTATATATACATTTTCTTTAATTACTGAACATATATGTATAGAAATGTGGGAATCCTCCATCTTAAGCTTGGAGCTTAAAAGTGATGGAGGCCTCGAAAGGAAAGGGGATAGAAAACAGACTGTATAGTGCAATAAAAGAGACTTATCTTTTATTGCACAAAATAATAGGAATATATCAAAAGTGGATAGGGAAGATAAATTTGATCGAGAGAATTGACATAATACCAAGCATATCATACTCACATAGCATAATTTTGAACAAAGTATAGGCCTACAGGGCGTTTCAAACAAAAGGCAACCGATCCTAGAGTGGCCATGCCCTATACACCCATCCGTTCCGCCACCGACACATGCAGCAGCAAAAATCAAATGAGCACCGAACAAGGCCCCTCCAACAATAATTGATCACCTCTCACCCGAAACACACTGCATATTCATCATGAAAACATGTTTACATTAAACAGAAATACATATCAAGGTCCGGAAATCTTATTACAAAATGACAAGAATTATTTCGAAATTTACAAATTTTTGATCAAATTTATGTGTTTTGTTTTCTATAATTCTAATTTCCCTCTCATTTCTGTAACATTTTCTTATGTATTTTTTAATTTTCTCAAAATTAGGTATGGTCTTTTCCACACGAGCAGAGTATACTTGTTGTTTCGTCCAAATTATCAAACAATTTAAAGCATCGTTTCTTTTCGCTGTGAAACCAAACAAAACATGTACAGCATAAAGATTTATTATAAAGCTTGTTAAATTGTATAACCAGTCTGTAAATCGTTCCCAGATAAGATTTACCACATGACATTGATAAAAAAAAATGTATAGCGTTTTCTTCTTCCCTTCCACACAAAGAGCATTTTGCATTTACAGTTATTTTCATCTTTACAAGATCCTTATTCAAATATAATATCTTATTTAGTAGTCGGTACTGAAAGTACCTCATTGTAGTATAAGTTGTACATGGAAACATCATTTTAAAATAATTGTTCATATCTCTGGTGTCCATCGAAAAGTCCATCGAAAAGTTACTCGAGATATGATCTTCCTTAGAAAATTCTAAAGAAAAAAAGAATTGTGTTTTCAAAGACAAAAAGTTTATTTGATTCAGCCGCCAATATTTTTTTTTAGATTGCAAGGAGTGTATTCTGCGTTTTTAAGACAAATTTTCCTAAGATATCATATACAAACTCATTTAAGAACAACATTTTATCAAAGATAATTTTACCTGTTGATGTGGTACAGCTGAACAAAACAAAAAGGTAAACAATTTTTATGTTCTATTGGTAGAAAAAAGATATGAGCGCCCAGTACGTACGTTTGTCTTCAAAATACTGTATATATATTTCTAGAGATATTTCTAAATTGACCCCGAATGGTCATTAAATTGTCAACAAAATCAATTGCATATACCCGTTCGTAAAAGAGTTGCTTAGAATGTCATTACAACGTATCAACACAAATGGCATAAAAAATAATCAATTTACACAAATAAGGCGTACAAAGAAATCGTACAGAGCGGTAGTAATAATCTTATAGTACATGCATAGTCAAAACGTAAATTATAAACAGGATAAACAATAAATGTGGCATACTTAGCAGTTTTTTTTTCATCGATCCAATACGAAGTATCTGTGTTTGATCAATATTAAGGCTCAAACCTGAGTACATAGACAATGTATTTAGAAGTTCTGGAGCATTATATGATATTTCAGATAAAGAATGTGCATTGGCTCGTTCGTTTATTTTATTGAACACTTTTGAAGAATTCTAGTTCAAAACATTGGACGATATTTAAACCTTAATTACAAGTTGCATAAAATGAAAGTCATTACTTTGTAGGACGAAATACATTGAGCTGATTGAACTGGTTGGAGGAAGTGGCGAGTGGACGTGGATAGTGGACAAACTAATGGTAGACCAAATTATAGTAGACGAGTTGGCAAATTGACGAATTAGAAACAAACTTCCTCTCCCTCTCGATTCCATTTTTCCTTCTATTTCTCTCTATCTCTTTCAATTTCTCTCTTCCTCTATCTCTCTATTCTAAGGCTCGGTACTACGTGTATGTATCTATAAATGTTTGAACTTATTTGTATTGTATTTTCGATACGTAATACTATTATTATATATTACTGTATCGAACAGCAATATAATGATACAATGTGATTGTAATGTACATCTATAATGTGCTGTGATTATATTGTAAACTAAACCTGCCGGCTAACTTAAAACGTTGCCGGGCCTGGTTGTTTGACATGATCTTCAATAAAGACACGATGTACTACTACTACCCTCATGTTCTTTCTGTAATGTAGAAAATGAAACAATCGAACATTTGTTTTGGAATTGTCCATTTACACAATTAGTTTGGAATCAGCTAGGAAAAGAACTCACTCTGTGTGAGTTGTCATTACTAACGGAAAAGGTGTAATCCCTTGAATGTTATAAATAAATGTCTTCTTTTTAATCATACTTTGGTTATTGCAAAGAAATTAATTTATCTTAGAAGATGTAAATCATGTACACCAACAATTCTGATCGTGTTCATTTAAACTAGATCGTATGAAACGGAAAAGAATTATAACAATTCGAAAAAGAGTGTCCACGAACGGACTGAGGTGGCAGGACTTGACCCAGTGGTTATCCACTTTAATATGTTAGGTAAATGTTTTTTTAAATATTTTTTATCATGCAAAGGGAGGGAGGGGGGGGGGGGGTGGTTACAGGTGTTCAAACCCCCTCAATTTTTTGTTGTTACCCACCCCCCTAAAGTAAGTTGAAGAACTTTTTTTTTGCTTGTCAACATTTCTTTCAGCTTGAACCCCCCCCCTTTCCAATATCCTGAGTACTCTACTGGATGATGATAATATCATTATTAATAATAATAACAATAAGAAAAATCTCCCGCAGTTCATGCATTTAGTGACAAATCAAGGATGTATGTGGGCGGTGAGCAATATCCAAAGTTAATTTTATTTAAAAGATTATTAATGACTCCATCATAATGATCATGGCTTATTGAATAATTGTATTTAAACGAGTTATCTATTTGAACTATTAAAGGTCAAGTTCACCCCAGAAAAACATTGATTTGGATCAATATAGAAAAATAAAACGAGCATAACGCTAAAAAATTTAAAAATAAAAATCAGATGTAAAAAAACATAATAATGACAGTGTAAAGTTTCGCTTATTTTTGTCCACGAAACAGTTTTATGCACAACTCAGTGATATGCAAATGAGAAAATCGATGATGTTCCTCACTCAGTATTTATTTTGTTCTGCATTATTTTTTTATACAATATTTCAATTTTTACAAATATGACAATAATGACCAGCTTGACTGAACCACAAAATGTTCAACCAATGTTAATTCCATTTGTTCAGGAGGAAAATAACTTTGTTGCACATGAGAATTTCAATTTCAATTTTCATACAATGAAATACAGGAGAAATAGTGAGTGGATAATGTAAGCAGTTACCCCATTTGCATATCATATCAACCAGGATGTACATGTAACTGTTTTGTAAAATGAACTCAAACTTTAAAATGTCATTATTTTCTTATTCTAAATCCGATTTGGATGAAATTTTCAGTGTTTTGCTTGTTGGATGTTTTGTTTTTATTCACATCAAAATTTTGTTAGGGTGAACTTGTCCTTAAAGAATATAAACAATGCAGATGTATACCACTGTGTATTTAAAAGGCGTTAAAACATTGATATGTTTTTAGTTGCTTCTTCAGGTCCTATATGAATAATATATGAATGATAAATAATGTCGTGACGTGTAGCTTGTAGTCATGTGTAAACTTATTTGCAAGCGATTAGTCCTCTATCGACGAAGAATATCACAAGTTATTTTCCATGCTGTAGATACATATTATTAGTCAAGAGTGAAATGTATAATTCAATGCTCTTTGGCTGCTACAAATTGTTGCTAATGGACAATTCATTAATCTGTTCATTTAAATATATCATGGTTTGACTTAATAGCCAAAATATTATGCGGACCTGCTTATAACTAGTGAAAAAATGAATATCCAGAAAATATTAAATGATGAATTACGGAAAATTATCCAAGTGACTGAATGCAAGCAAGCATATTCCCCAGAAAAAAAAGGCGAATAGATGGTAGCCAATAAGCATGAATAAACCCGGCTCTGGTATTCTTAGTATTGAAATAAACCAAGCCTCTATAATCAATCAATTCCAGTCTGACTAATTCGCGGTACCTTTTTTATACAAAAGTGCTCTCGACTTGTTGGGAGAGGGTTGATTTAGGCTTGGGTTCGTTGTCTTTTCGCCAGCGGAACGTGATGTTATCATCGGCTCGCTTGATACAGGCTTCAAGGATCTTGAGAAGAGCAATGTGTTTCTTAGAATCCATCTCGTGGTTCGAAGCTGTGTAGTTTTCAGTGAAGAATACTCCGTTCTTCTCCATACCAGCTCTGGTGATTTCGCCAATGATCTCATCCTGGTTCAAGATGCTCTTTGCGAAGGTCACAACCATGATCGGATACGAGCCTGCAGGATGATGATGACGACGATAATAATATCGACGACGATGATGATGACGAAGATGATGATAGTGTTGTTTGTGATGATAATGAAAGTCATGGTGAATACGGTGAAGATGATAACAACAGTGGTGAAGGAGGTAATGATGTTTAAAAAACAATGATTTAAAAATAATTTTAATAAATATTGACTCAGTAGTAGTAGTAGTAGTAGTAGTAGTAGCAGCATCAGCAGTTCGAGTAGCGGTGTAGGAGACGTACATATACAGTCATCATCGTAGTAGAACAGTAGCGGTAATTGGGATAGTAGTAGTATATTTTATTTATTAATATTAGATAGATATGTACTTGTAATAAAGTTGTTAAACTTACCGAACTCTTGCCTGATTTGGGGTACAAGTGACGATAGAAAGTCACGGAAATGGTCTATTCCAGTATCAGAGCTATAAAATTACAAATGAAATACAAACGAAATGAAAACATTGGTGGTGATAATTTTCGTGGCGATGCAGCGCACTCGATGCGATTTACAATTAACGAGTGCTTTTGCACATTGTGAATAACCGAGATGCCTTCATCGTCCCTAACATACTTCACTTCATTTCATATTTCACTTACTTATCGTCCATTATAACTATTAACCTTTGGATTTGTGAAAATGCCACGGCCAACCACTAATGATACTCCTGTTATTTAGATTGACCCATTTGTCGAATTGATACAGGATTCCTGTATCAATTCGACAAATGGGTCAATCTAAATCTAATGCGGAACAAACTTACTTGAATATCGGCGAACTCACTAAGGGTGTAGAGTTTCTGAAAGCAATAAAAAGTATGGTAGAATCGGCGGCCAGAGAGGAAATGAAAGACATAAAACGTGATCTAACGGAACTTGTGAAACAAATAGAAATAAATGAATCAAGAATCCTCTCTCTTGGGCTCGCCTTGGATGAAAAAACTAAACAAACCAAGGATTTTGAAACACGAATTGGTGAAAAAGATCCTACGGTCAGAACACCCCAAGAAAAAAAGCAACGAAGCTGAACAATACCCGCGGAGACACTGCATTACAGTTTTTGGAGTACCGGAATCGAGAGATGAAAATACAGATAACACATTCTCGAAATCGCCAAAGAGAAACTCCAGATTGATCTTCAACTCGACGACATCGATCGCAGTCATCGGACCGGTAAAGCCCCTTTCACAATTGACGTACGACCAGTTTACGACCGCCTGCAACAGTTTTTTCTTGTTGTTGCACGATCGATCTCCTGGTGTCTTGCGAGCACTCGCAGTCGTTGTAGACGATCGCACGGACTCGAGGTGGTCGTGACTGGTCGCATCTGAACTTTGAACATGTTCAAAATCCAAACGCGATAAAGCCCCTTTCACAATTGACGTACGACCTGTTTACGACCACCTGCAACAGTTTTTTCTTGTTGTTGCACGATCGATCCCATGGTGTCTTGCGAGCACTCGCAGTCGTTGTAGACGATCGCACAAACTCGAGGTGGTCGGAGGTGATCGTGACTGGTCGCATCTGAACTTTGAACATGTTCAAAATCCAAACGCGATCAAATACGATTGATTCACTCGCAACAGGTCGTACCATCGGTCGGGCGATCATCGTGTGAGTGTTGTTCAACGTTGTACGACTTGGTGCGAGAGGTGGCACAACTAAGTATAGTCGAATTTAGTCGACTGGAGGTCGTACAACACTTGCACATGTGCTGGAGACCTACAGAGACCAGTCTTGCGACTGGGTGCGATAATATGAGACTGTTGCAAGACCGATCGAAATTACGGCTTACTACATTCCACTACCGTTGCATTCGCATGTATGCGACCGTTCAGCCCCTTTCACAATTGACGTCCGACCAGTTTACGACTGCCTGCAACAGTTTTTTCTTGTTGTTGCACGATCGATCTCTTGGTGTCTTGCGAGCACTCGCAGTCGTTGTAGACGGTCGCACGAACTCGAGGTGGTCGTGACTGGTCACATCTGAACTTTGAACATGTTCAAAATCCGAACGCGATCAAATACGATCGATTCACTCGTATCAGACCGTACCCGGGGTCGTACCATCGGTCGGGCGATCATCGTGCGAGTGTCTTTCAACGTTGTACGACTTGGTGCGAGAGGTGGCACAACTAAGTAGTCGCATTTACTTGACTGGAGGTCGTGCAACACTTGCACATGTGCAAGCGACCTACATGTACAGAGACCTGTCTTGCGACTGGTTGCGATAATAATATGGGCCATAAGACTGTTGCAAGACCGATCGCAACGGCTTACAACATTGCACTACCGTTTCATTCGCATGTATGCGACCGTTCCACTCGCAATCCCTCGTGCAACACTCGCATGTGATCGCACGAGCACAATAAGAGTATATGCGACTTACTCGTGCATCGGGGTTTACTGGTTGTTTTGTTGTACGACAGCTGTTGCAACTGTGAAAGCCTCTGTGCGATCTTATGAGATGACTAGCGATTGATGCCTGTTGCAGCCTGTCGCACGACCAAAAGGTCGCAAATGGTCGTACGTCAATTGTGAAAGGGGCTTAAAATACGATTGATTCACTCGCATCAGGTAGTACCATCAGTCGGGCGATCATCGTGTGAGTGTTGTTCAACGTTGTACGACTTGGTGCAAGAGGTGGCACAACTAAGTATAGTCGCATTTAGTCGACTGGAGGTCGTACAACACTTGCACATGTGTTCGAGACCTACAGAGACCAGTCTTGCGACTGGGTGCGATAATATATAGGCCATAATACTGTTGCAAGACCGATCGAAATTACGGCTTACAACATTCCACTAACGTTGCATTCGCATGTATGCGACCGTTCAGCCCCTTTCACAATTGACGTCCGACCAGTTTGAACATGTTAAAAATCCGAACGCGATCAAATACGATCGATTCACTCGCATCAGGTTGTACCCGGGGTCGTACCATCGGTCGGGCGATCATCGTGCGAGTGTTGTTCAACGTTGTACGACTTGATGCGAGAGGTGGCACAACTATTAGTCGCATTTATTCGACTGGAGGTCGTACAACACTTGCACATCTTGCGACTGGGTGCGATAATATATGGGCCATAAGACTGTTGCAAGACCGATCGCAACGGCTTACAGCATTGCACTACCGTTTCATTCGCATGTATGCGACCGTTCCACTCGCAACCCCTCGTGCAACACTCGCATGTGATCGCACGAACACAATAAGAGCATATGCAACTTACTCGTGCAATGGAATTTACTGGTTGTTTTTTGTTGTACGACAGCTTTTGCAACTGTGAAAGCCCCTGTGCGATCGTATGAGATGACTAGCGATTGATGCCTGTTGCAGCCTGTCGCACGACCAAAAGGTCGCAAAAGGTCGTACGTCAATTGTGAAAGGGGCTTAAACCAGGTATAATACAGGAGTCTCCATCGTGGAAGACTTGACTGCTTCTAACTATGAGATACTTAAACAAGCAAGGTCTTCGAAGAAGGTGACTGCAACCTGGTCCAAAGATGGTTGAATCTTTGTAGCCCTTCCTAAATCAAATGGAAAAACCACAAAGAAACAGATCCATTCACTTGCTGAAGCAACCAACCTTTAACAGTTCACAGTTACAGTCTTAATATGGATCGATCTACCAACGATCGTATGATACGAGATAACATCACCTTTTGTAAATATGGCCAATAAGCAGCCAAGGGACTAAGGTTTGTGCAGTTGAATATTGCCAGTTTACTAAAGAATATAGGTGAAATAAAATCAATAATTCTCAACAATAAGATTCATATATTTGCCTTGAATGAAACTAGATTGGACTGTAGTGTTAAGACAAGTGAACTGCATATTCCCAATTAGGTCATTATTTCCAAAAGCATTGCTTATACTCTATTATATTATGATTCACTTTCTGTTATAGAAGCTATACCTATCATTATACGTATGAAAAATACACACCCAATAGTTATTGTCAATTGGTACAGGCCACCCAATCCCAATACTGAAATTCTGGATCGTTAGGAAGATTTACTATCGTTTGCTAATGGTTTCAATTATCCATTGATAATGGGTGATGTCAATTGTTCAGAAAAAGTCCAGTAATTTACAAACTGTGAAATATAATCAAATACATGACATTTACTCTTTGGAACAAGTTAATTCCTCAATATGCACGCGAGTTTTAGATAATTCTTCCACCTTAATCGATCACATGCTCACTAATTATACTGACAAGGTTAGCACTTTTGGCGTCATAGATGATAGTTTGAGTGATCATTCCACGAGTTTTCCAATTTGGAAGTCCAGTTTTGTTAGTTCAAATGAAAGATATTTAACATTTAGGAAATGTAGTAATAACAATATAGAAGTTTTAGAATTGACATTCATGACCCAAATGGGTAGATCTTTTATTACCAATTGTAAATAAACCTATGCCTATGAAAACTAAACGTGTAAAAAGTAAATAGTCCCCCTGGTTAAACGAATCTCTTTATAATTTGATGAAACAGAAGGAGAAGGTAAAAAGCAAGGCAAAATCACGCAATGATGACAACTTATGGAAAGAGTGCTCAGGTATAGGCAGTTGAGAAACAAAGTCCCGTCAGAAAACAGAATAGCAAAGAAGAAATATTATGAAAAATTAAGTCATAATCTGAGTAGAAGTAATTCTTGGTCAGTTCTTAAATCTATTATTCCAGATGACAATGTTTCGTTTAATATTCCCATATCCTCTGCTGGTACTCTAAGCACAGCAAATAAGTTCAATTTACATTTGGCTAGTGTAGCCAATGATATGTCTAGTGGTTTTATAACTGATCGTTCCCCTGTGCAAGATGTCAATAATTCATAAGGTTTGTCTAAGATTGATGTGAGTGATGTCCTAAAATAAATTAAAAAAACTTAAAAAACAAAAGATCTATTGGTACTGACGGTATATCAACATAAATATTAAATTCTTGTGCTAATGACATAGCCCCTTCTATTACATATTTAATCAATAAGTCGATTGAAGAAAGTAAAGTTCCCGATGAATGGAAAGTGGCAAAAATTATGTCATTACATAAAAAGGGAGATAAATCGAATCCAGACAATTACAGACCCATCTCCATACTGCCGTGTGTATCAAAATTATTAGAAAAAAAATCATTAAAAAACAACTGTTATACCATCTGAACCTAAACCAAGTCTCAATCATAGAGAAATTCGGTTTCAGGCCTTGTCATTCCACTACGACAGCTTTGGCTAAAGTAACAGCAGATTGGTTGCTTGCCATGGATTACGGAAAATATACCGGGGCTGTGTTCTTGGACGTACACAAGGCATTTGACATGGTTAGTCATGAGTAACTTTTAAATCAAGCTCTCTAAAATTTGTATTACTGGTAAATAATTATAGTGGTTTTATAGCTATTTTACTTGACGGAAAATAACAACTTTTATTTTAACAATACCCATTCTAAACTGTGCAATATATTAAACGGCGTGCCTCAGGGCTCGATTCTAGGACCGCTTTTATTTGTCTTATTTATTAATGATATATCACTTAATTCATCTATACGCGGATGACACAGTATTTTATTCATCAGACCCGTTAGTAGTCGAAACCATTTCAAATCATGAACTTCATAAAGTAGATAGGTTGATGTATACTAATAAGTTAACATTGGATTGCAAAAAGACCGTTAGTATGATGTTTGGTATCCGGCATATGCTGAGAAAACATAATACGTTAAATATAAATGTTCGTAACTAGAGTATTCAAAATGTTGATAATTACAAATATTAAGAAGTTTATATTGATCAGGAAATTAAATGGAGTACTCATTTGGATTTTTTGGTAAAGAAAATAGGCAAAATGATAAGCTGTCTTGGAAGGTTAATGTATTTGTAAATCAATCTAGTCTAAGAATTATCTATTCCTCCGTCATCCTCCCACATTACTACGCAGATGCTACATGGCAGTCTCCATCTCATAAACATATGGGTCTTCTGCAGAAACTACAGAACCGTGCTGGAAGAATGATCTTGAGAATTAACCCTTATTCGCATGTTTTTACTTCTCACATTTACGAAATTTTGTAATGGAAAAAAAGAGATTCGTCATCGTGAGCATATGTATATAATGATGTTCAAGGTTCTACATAATCTTGTCCTGGAATACATGAAAATGTCAATACCTTTTAAATCTCATCAATATTCACTTCGTACTTCTACACTATTAAATCTGTCTTCCAAAACCAAAAACGAATAGTTGTAAAAGGACATTTTTATATAGGGGGCTTCATTGTACAACAAAGTACCATCCCAAGTTATCAATCTTTCTTTAACGATGCAGTCCTTTGCATCAAACGTTCGAAGTTATCGCTATCAATCTTGATTGTTTGTTGGATTATACACGATTATGAGTAAGCTAGGTTTTCTTTTATTTATCTTATTTTGTTCAATGCTAGTTTAATTATTTTTTGTGCTTTGTTTTAATTTTCAATCTTACATCTTTTTGAGTTATTTTCGTTTAATTAGGACCCAATATGGAAGAACAGGGATATTTTGTAAATATTACTGAAATGGGCTATCCTCCGTTGTAAATATTTTCATGATTTTCATTATCTTATCTATGACTTTTCATATGGAAATAAAAACAAACAAACACACATTTCGAATTTAAAATTGTCTTTTTTCTTATGAAACAGGTTGGTAGAATGAATTTGTAGATGATAGTTTTTATTCAAATCACTCCAGATTTTCTAGGATGGTGACGACTATTTTTTGCTGATAAGAAATCTATTGGCCCGTCATTATAAAAAAAAAAAATGAATATGCAAGTATGCAAACATTGTAAGTCTACCAAAAATTAAAGTAAATAGGGTCCTTCGAACTGAAAACAAAACCATGATCGAAATAAACAGAGCAACAATTTAACTGCATCAAAACAGAATTCCAAAATCTCTTTTGAGAAGCAGTGCATGTATTTCAAAATGAGCGACTTGAGTGTCGATGACGCCATTTCCTCCCCCTCTTTCTCTCTCTCCCTCTATCTAGTAATTCATCCCACCCACGCTACACACACCCACACACACACACACGCACATTCGCACCAATAGGCCTATATATCTTAACCCATACTTACCCACCTACCACCCAAAGAGACACGACCACAAATACGCCCCATACTCATGGATTATATATTCTGAACTAAATAAAAAAGGCTGTTTCATGTTTACAATCAAACAAGTTATCTTTGAACATTGAGTAAACAACATTTATATATTTCGATCTAGAATCTAACAATATCTGAAAGTCATTCCGGAATGTTATGAATAATTGATAATAGAATAAGACGATACCCAGATCACCCTGGATTTCCAAAGGTTTACTTAGGTCTATAAATAAGAAAAACAGATTATTCTGCAAATACAAAGCAAATCCCAGCGAAACTAACAAAATGAGATACAAACTTTACAGGAATAAGTTAACTTTTACTCTACGTATGGCAATACTTTTCGAATCAATTCTCTTTATTTAGATCTAACATTGGTGGTACGTGGAAAATAATTAATACGGTTTTAAATAAAACAAATAATGATAGTCATGAATTTAACGACATCCAGTTTGAAGGCGCATGCATTGACGATCAGACTAGCATTGCTAACGCATTCAATTCATTCTTTGTTAACATAGGACCTAATCTTGCAGAAAACATACCTACTCCCGATTCCCCCTTTCATTCTTTCCTACGTAACACAATTGTTCATAGTTTATTTTTCCTTCCTGTTCAAGAAACTGAGGTTATTGATATTGTAAGCAACCTGAAGCTTAAGAAAAGCCCTGGATATGACGGTGTAAAAAAAAGTCATTTGCCAAATAGTCTGTCCGTTAACACATATATTTAATTTATCTTTAACAACTGGCTCGGTCCCAAAGAAAATGAAGATCTCCAAGGTCATACCTATCTTTAAGAAAGGCAATAAACATGACATTTTCGCCCTATATCTCTTTTAACCAGCTTTTCCAAGATACTACTTGGTTTCCGCAGACAACATTCAACAACACATGCCCTCTTGTTATTCATTAATGAAATTGCCAGAGCTATTGACAGCAAGTTACATACTGCGGGTATTTTTCTGGACCTCTCCAAGGCCTTCGATACCATTAACCATGATATTTTGCTATACAAGTTGTCTCACTACGGAATTCGAGGAAAGGCCTTGGAGTGATTCAGGGACTACCTTCATGATAGACAACAATATGTTTATATTAATGGTGTTGAATCAACCCCTCAAACCATTAGATGTGGAGTCCCACAAGGTTCATTATTAGGCCCGCTCCTCTTTATTTTATATATCAATGATTTACAGAATTCCTCTTCAGTGTTATCTTTTATTCTTTTTGCTGATGACTCCAATATTTTTTGCTCCCATCATAACCCCAATACTCTTTTAAATATCATTAATACTGAACTAACAGCTGTTTTGATTGGATACAGGCCAATAAATTGTCCCTTAACGTTGATAAAACTAATTTTATGCTATTCAGCAACTCGGTTTCCACTTTACCCGGTCGTATACTTATAAATAATAAATACATCTCCCAGGTTGATTCTACCAAATTTTTAGGTATATATATCGACAGTAAGCTAACATGGCGGGTACAGATTGATAAGGAAAAAAAATATTATCTCGTAACACTGGTGTGATAAACAAACTGAAACACTTTGTACCCTTTCATGTGTTGCGTATACTTTATTCTGCTCTAATCTTGCCCTACATCAATTACTGTATTCTAACATGGGGCAATAGCTCCAAAACCCTCTTGGATAAAATTAGCATTGTCCAAAAGCGTGTTATAAGAATAATCAACGCTGGATTTCGTGCTCATACAAACAACCTTTTTTATAATTGCAAAATCTTGAAACTATCTGATTTATACTTGTACAACCTTGGTATATTTATGTTCGAACTTAAGAATGACAATTTACCAGATGCCTTTGCGCCATTATTTCAACGCAATTTCATTTTACATTCCCATTCAACTAGACAAGCTAATCATTACCACCTCCCACAAACCCGAACCGTTTTTGCAAATAGCACTTTTACTACAAAAGGACCCAAATTCTGGAACAGCCTAGATAACGAACTGGTTGATAGCCCCTCTCTCAATTGTTTCAAACGCAAGCTGAAGTTATACCTCTTAGAGAGGTACAATGCTGGATCGTACTGATGACTGCAAATAATAATAATAATAATAATTATAATTATAATTATGTTTTTCTATTCTTTCTTTCTTATACTCTATTATTTATGGGAACAATATTTTAAAGAATGCTCAATAGCCTTGAGAGGTGCGTCCTTTTAATTTCAAAATTAAGTAATTTTGATATGTTTTTGTTTTTAAATTTGTTTTCTAAATGTTTTATTATCTTATAATGTACATGTAACATTTATTGTTTGAGTTGTACAGACAATTGCTTTCCTGTTCTATGTAGTTATTCCCCATTGTATCTTATACGTTTGGGGCCCCTGGTGATAAGCTCTTGGGGGCCCACACCTTATGTATCAATGCCTTATTTAATTGTACACATTGTAAATATACGTTCGTATTATAAAAAAAAAAGTGAAATAGATGAAAAGAATTAAATTGAATGAATGGAAGATAATTACATACTTGTATTTCAGGATAAAGATAGGACAGTCTATTCTTTCTCCAGTCGTCCAAGAACGAGGATTGATTCCTCGCTTTCCAGCTGTTTGGAAGAGTTCGATTGAACAAGAAGAAACGGTTCAATAACGGTGATTGCTTTGTTCCAAATAATTCAAAAACTTCTAAACAAGCGAACAATAACTTATAACTTATTGTATAATGAATCAGAATAACAATGTTTCAATTTGCACCGAGACCTACATGGCCGCCAGTTTTACAAAATGGCGGCCAAGTACAGGGTTTTCGACAATGGGTCAGATGCTTAAAAAGTAGCAATTGATGGCTAGCAATCGCTTCAAGCACAAGCAATTGCTAGCCAAGCAAAACATCATGCCTCAGCAATTGCTTTATTTTATATGAAAAACCCATTGCTAGTGCTTGAACATTTTTCTTGCCTTCAGAAAGCAATTGCTATCGGTTTGAACAATAGCGACGTCACCGCTGCAGCGCGCTGGTGCGAACACGATTCACAGAAAAGGCATGAGTCGAATGCAAATATGTGACAGTGCAAATTACCGCTTCTTTCATATGACATCTTTTCTTTCATGGTGACAAAATAATTTGTTTCTTTTCAATAAATTTATATATTTGGCATTTGATTTGCACTTACTAGGAAGGAAACATGTTCATGTACTCGTTTCTGCACATCTTGGAGTTCTCTCTCAGGTGGATAATCATGATTAAACAACGCGAACGCCCTGATCAAGCAAACGCTGAAGCTGATCTGACGGAGCTTGAAAAAACCTAAGCAAGTGCTTAAACGCATAAGTGAAATGTTCGCTTTAAGCATACGCTTTTTAGGCAATAGCTTAATCGTTAAGAAAGTGCTAATAGTCATTTAAAGATTGCTTGAACTAACTAGCAAAGCATTTGCTTGCTCATTTTTGTGCACAAGGAGCAAGCAAAAGCCTAGAAAAAGTAATTGCTATATTCTATGCATCTGACCCAATATCTTGGCTTCTAAATCACTTGATGACCAATACATGAAAGTTTTATAGAATAGGGACTTAAACTTGCAAAATTTTATTGAAATATCAAATCTTAGCAATGGTAAATTTTAGATATTGAAACCACATCAAAGTTCATTGACCCTATATGACCTTTGACCTTTAAAATGTGACCAGAAACCCATGCAAGATAATCAGTGTTACGTCATAACCCATAAGCTTTAACAATTACGAAGACTTTGTCAAAACATGCTTTACATTTCAAATTGATACCCAAATATGGTCAAAGTTCATTGACCCTGAATGACCTGTGATCTTTATAGACCAAGGTACCTGAAACACATGCCAAATGATAAGTAAAGACATTAAGACACCCTGGTTTAACAGTTTCCTACTGAAAGGTAAGATTTGGTCTCATTATTTCCAACATGAGCTCGAGTCTGGTAATTCGTAGAAAAAGACCACAAAATGTCATGAAAATGATATTCTTTCTTAAATAAAGTTGATTATTTGATACCAATGGAGTCATTTTCCTCAGATATAGCGGTTTTGTGCCAAAGGTATTATTCAAGGTTACCTAGAAGCAGAAGTAATTATTAACTCTAATTTCGTCGGCCATTTGTAAAATCCAAGAAGGCGGCCATAAAGGTCACAGTGTAAATGCAAACATTCTCCCCGCAAATCCGGCAACATTACGTAGTGACCTGTTTGTGAGACATGGGCGTGCGCAGATTTTTTTTTGGGGGGGGGGGCTGGGGGTGGGGGCAAGACGCGTAAAATCGTTCGAAAAAAAATAAAAGCGAAGGAGCGAATTGACCGAGCTCGTCTTTGTGGCGCTTTGCAATTTTTAATTGGCGTACATTATTTGAATTGTTAACATCCGATAACGTCTCTTAAATTCATAGAACTGGTTTAAAAAAATCTTAACGAAATTAAGGTATGCCTGCTAAATTCAATCAATAAAATACCTGGGTTCAAGAAGCGTTTGGCGATGTTGGCAAGTCGTTTTAAACTAGGCTTTTTTTATACATTTATTTGCACTAAATTGTAATACATCTGACCAGACTCAGTAGTATGTTCAACAGCTACTTTGCTTAAGTCAGGGTACTTATGCTTATAACTGTAAAGCGCTCAGTACTATTATTACTATTATTTTAAATATTGTTATTGTAATCGTATTTCCAAGACTTTCCTCCGGAAACATAAGCACAATACGGTATAACCATAGAGCTATAGCTCTATGTTATAACTTAAACGAGAGAGAGGGGAACATACAAGCAAAGTAGTTATTCTCGATTATCAAGGGGTGGGGGTCATTAGAATAGACCGGTGGGGGTAAGCATTGTCAGTTATAAGCAGAATATATGCAAAAATGCAAATTACTCAACTGATTTCATCCATCACATCTGAAACTTTGGTAGTACCCAGATCCGATAGCCCACGTGTGTCGAAAGTTATTACTTGATTGGTTAGTATAGCAGGATCTCGAAACAAAGTCTCGCCTCCTTGCCCTTCAGAGTTGCTTTCGATGTGAACTTGCTCCCATACACCTTCGTAATGAAGCGAAGATAAAAAAAAAATACAATGAAAACTGATCCCCAAATAATACAGATATCTTCTTTTTTTGGTGAAAATATGCGTAATTCATTTAGTAAATGCATGTGTAACACATGTAGTAATAAGTTTTGTATTACAGATTTCTTGCACTAAACGCATTTATTGCATTCAAACCAAGAAAGAATTTACTTCATGTTGCTTCGCATAAAGAAATACAAAAGAATGTGCACACGCACCGTGTTGAACTAATATACAAAATATTATAAATGAGCGAGCATACCCTAATGGAATAAACAGTGTGTCTACCATGTCTACAGCATGTACAGTGTAAAAATATATTCATACTGTTTGATTTGTGCATTTTAAGAGTTTGAATAATATTTTCACTTTGTGAAGACACTGTGATCACATTATGGGGCACTGTTCTTTTCGGCAGGTTAATGCCACAATAAAAGGATATTTCTACTGGAATGGAAACGCGGGATCTTCGCAACATAAGGCTGGATTTTGTCAATCAGCCCTTTTTTTAGATTGTTCTTTGGGCCTGACGTTGCAATCATAGGAATGGAGAAAAATTGCCCGTATTCACTGCCACATAAACCACAATCAATTTAGATAGTAACAAGTTTTTACCATGTTTACATCCAGGCGCAGATTTATAGGGGGGCGAATGGGTCTTGGCCCCCACAAAAAGGGTAAAGGGGAAGGAAGAGAAGAAAAAAAGAGAGAGAGGAAGAGGGGAAAAGGAAAAGAAGAGAGATAGGGGAAGAGGGGGAAGAAAAGAACGAAGAGGGGGAGAGAGAGGAAAAAAGATAAGAAGAGGGGGAAAGGAAAAGAAGAAAAAAAAGAAAAAGACGGAAAGGGGAGAAAGGAAGGGGAAAAACAAGGGGAAAGAGGACAAGAGAAAGAGAAAGAAAAAAGTGGGAGAAAGTGAAAAAGTAGAGGGGAATTAAAAGAGAGAGGGGGGAAAATACTGATAGATAATGAGCGGAAGCGCCAATTTGTTGTTGACCGGGGCCCCATTATGATGTCCGAATTAGGGGGCGCCTAATTGATGGTCGAACTGGGGGCGCTGACATTGGTGCTCGAGCTAGGGAAGGGGGCACCAAATTAATGTTCAAATTAGGGGGCGCCGAATTGATGTTCGAAATCATTAATAAATGAGCGGAAGTGCCCATTTGATGTGGACCGGGCGCCGATTAAATGTTTAAACGAAGGCGCCATATTGATGTTCGAGCTAGGGGAAAGTCAAATTGATGTTCGAACTATGGGAGCGCCGAATTGATGTTCGAACTAGGGGGCGTCAAAGTGATATTAGAATGGGGGGGGGGGGCGAATTGATGTTTGAACTAGAGGATGCCAGATTGGGTTTATTGCTATTTCGTCTACGTCCACTTTCCACATCGTCCAATTACCATTTTGTCCAATAGCCAGTTGGTCTAATAACCATTTCGTCTATTATCATTTGGTCTAATGGCATTTTTGTGCCGATTGGTCCAAAAACCACTTTGTCCATTTTTATTACGTCTATTCCCATTTAGTCTAATAGCCAACTGGTCTAAAGGCAAATGGTCTAATGACCACTTAGTCTACTTTCATTTCGTCTATGCGCCATTTGGTCTACAGTGCCGGCCGCAGGAAACGTCACGCCCGAGCACGCAAACACCCTAGGGTGCTTTTGCGTCTAACTGAGGGTATTCAAGGGGAGCAGACTAGGGTGTTTAGCCGCGCATGCAGTTTCCCGCGTGCTCTATAATATTGGCCGTGCCCGCACTTTTCCTAGGGTACCCTTGCATTATGTTAACATGTGCATGTACTTAGGTTATCTTGTGATAGACCATTATGTTTTTAAACTAGTGTGATCGGAATCTATTGTTGATTAAATTTTTGATTTAAGATGTTATTTGTTTTATTTTCTTTCATCCTTTCTTTCATTTTTTAATTTCTGTTTTCCCTTTTCATTTTTTACCTTATTCCTTCTGTCCCTTTGTTCCTTCCTTGCTTCCTTCCTGTTTTTCTTTTGTCTTTGTTTCTTTCAAATAATGAAGGAAATTTTTTTCTTCCTTTCCTTTCTTTCTCCTTTCCTCCATTTTCTTACTTTTCTCTTTTCTCTCCTTATGTTTTTTTTTCTTTCACACATTTATTCATCTTCCCTTCCTTTATTTTAATTCTTTCTTTCTTTATACATTTCAAGTAATGACGGAAACCGTTATCTGTCTTTTATTCTTTCATCCTTTAATTCTAACTTTTTTCCTTTTAATTTTTCCTTAATTTTTTTCTTTCCTCTCAATTTCATTTCTTGTGTCCTCATTTCTTTCTCTTTTCTTTCTTCCGCTCACCCTCCCTTCCACTTTCTTAAAGGAGAATGAAACTCTTGGAGCAAGTTAGCTTTTGTGAAAGCAGAACAATCAAAGAATAAGATCAACAAAAGTTTGAGTAAAATAGGACTAGCAATAGAAGAGTTATGAGCATTTGAATGTCGAGATCACTAATGCTATGGAGTCCTCCCATTGGCAATGCGACCAAGATCTATGATGTCACAGATGAACAACTCTCCCCTTTTGGACACTGAAAATATACCCCAAAACATCTCTTTTTGCTCATTATAATCATATGACAAACGATTCATCAATGATATAATGTTGTGAAACCTCTGTACTTGTCCTCTCATAAAGAGAACACCTCACCTTGTGATAGACTCTATAAAAATGAGAATATAAGTGAAATAAGTACTAAAGTAATGAGGGAGTTGTACGTGTGTGACATCACAGATCTTGGTCGCATTGCCAATGGGAGGATCTACATGGCATTAGTGATCTCAATATTCAAATGCTCATAACTTTCTTATTATTCATTCAATCTTCCTCAAACTTTCAACAATATGTTTCTTGGACTTTTTTCTTTGATATGGATTCAACTGGTTTGAAGGGTTTCATTCTCCTTTAATATATACACAACAAAAATAGTAAGTCCCCCCTTGATCAAACATCAATAATTTCCCAAACAATGCGAGTTTTTGATATATTTTTACATGAGCGTGTAGGTAATTTTATAAGCTACCCTCTGAGTGAATGTTATGGACATATTTTACGTCATGCTTCAGTGAGCACCGTCAGAAGGCAAAAATGTCACTTTTCAAAAGTCACAAGCCAAAAATCATGACTTTGATTCCATTTTATTGGAACTGATTCCACATTCTCATCATGAAAAATAGTCAGAAGGCTTGTAAAAGGTACTTTCTAAAAGACGATACAATTTTTGGGGCTAAATTTTACGGTTGAATAAACACAAGTCCAAATTTGCTATCATTGGATTTTTTTACACATTTTCATCAATAAAAATGATAGAATATGATGACAGTTATTTTTGGGAAGAGTATCTTCAACAATATTCATCGTTTCACGGTTCAATGAACATTTATTGAAAACAAAAAATACGATTTTCAAATATCATAGGCAAGTATTGTTTCATTTTGGTATTAAACTGAAACTGATCTTTTATCAACTTTTTCGTTATGTTCATGACCAATTAACATGCTTCAATGATTCAAAGGCGTTTAATTAAACATTCACACTTGAATGAACATGTGGAATGTGATTAGCTCTTTTTTACGTTATTGGAAAAAATGCAACTTGTAACTATGGATATCTGTCACAAACCTCCTTGCATGGTTCATTTGATTTGATTTTTTATGAAAATCCCGATGTTTAATGCATCAGTGAGCACACAATATTCGAAAATTATGCAAATGAGAAGAAAGTTCAAGGCCTTGGCCCCACTCTGTGCCGTATCGAATTGTTATTTTGGTGTGCGCGCATTTTGGATAGTGTTACTCTGAAGCCATGTGCGAAGTTTCATGAAATAACTGTTGGCAGAAGTAACATAAACCGTCCATGAAACAAACTCCTTATTTCATATTTGTTAAAATTTTGACTTCCTCTCTCATAGACTTGTGTACATTATGGGTGCGTATGTTTAAGAATAAGTAACCCCTTATTCAATATGGTGGAACTTTTTATCAAGGCTGTCTTTAGCAATGTCATTTGGCAGTAATGTTTATCAACCTATGGGCAGAATTCTGTGCAAAAATGAAATCGATTTGTTTATTTACGGATGAGTGAGCACGCATCAAAGTGAGAAAATGGGTATTTTCAATGTCACAGACTCATTTTAAAGGGTAATAAGGTGAATATTGGGGGCAAATTCGGTTTCAAATGTGACTTTAATTCCTGTTGTTTTTATCATCCATCATTTCTATCACCACACACTTACCGAACTTTACATTTTCATGGTTAAGCGAGCACATTCGAAAACTTAGGAATGAATACTCTTTATACTGCATAAATGTATTCTTTTCCTAACAATTTCTCATGATCAGTTTAATTTATGAACAAATCAGTGGTGGATCCAAGATTTCAAAATGGGGGAGGGGCCTATAATTGGGGGAGCCACCAACATTTTCAAATTTTAATATGACCTAACAAGTTGTGGAGGATACTACCAAAAACCCCTATGATGATACGTCACAATACAGGGGCCGCGGAACGGTTTTCAAAGTGTGGGGGAGGGGCTGAGCCAAAAGTGGGGGGGGGGGGGCTGACCATGCAGAAAATCACAATCGTATGGTCATTTTTACATTTTTGTACATGATTTTGGAAAAAAGTGGCCCCCCATCCCCGCTTCCGCGGACCCTGCGATATTGTGCTCACTCAACCATGAACATACGATATCAAAATTGTGTGTAGAGTGGCTAAATGATGGATAGCAAAACAGCATAACACCACAAAATTCACCTAAAAACAACTTTTGCCCAACTTTGTATTTGCACAATCTGAAAAACGACTCTTGTGACTTTCAAAAATTGTCATTTTTAATTCAATCTTTAATTACTCATGCATGACTCAACTGATCAATCTCATTTTTCTTCAGGAGTTGCTTAATGAGTGTAGAAAACCACCTACGAAATATCATATCTCAAAATAACTCCGTTCAAAAGTTACAGTAATTTGATTTAGGGGGGACTTACTTTTTTTGTTGTGTATATTTTATTAACAAGTCTAACATTGTGTAGCCTTTTTTGTTGATTTTTTGGCCTGGCTCGGTCGATCCGATGGTACATAGTGCTTTGTCGATTGTCCCGTATTTAATTTTGTGAAATCTGGTCACCCTGGCTGGAACATCGAACTTATTATTTTTCGTTTACCGCAATGAATCTAATTAATTAATCAATCTAATTTAATGCATTAGGCAAACTTTTTTCCTTATGCCTTACGTGGTAGACATACATGTATCATACAAACTTGTATTGAAAAAAATAGGACACAATTGTGATTTAATGTAATTGAGATCAATTCTCTATCTTTTGGGATAAGTTATTTTTCTCCATATGTACCCATTTCTCTCCCTTCAGCGTAAAATATACACCTAATCCCATCTCCTTATGAACAGTGTAAGAACTAGAAAACATTTGAAACATTCTTCCTTGAGTTTTAACGGGGTGCACAGGGTGAAATGAGGAAAGAAGAAAGAAAGGCATATCAACATAACAAAAACATAAAAATTAAAATAGATTAAAGACATTAATAAGCAAACTTGATTTTTTTTGGTAAATCAAAATTGACAAGTTATTAACAGAGGTCCACACATCACCAATTGAAAATATATCATATCAATAAAAAAACATTAATGACATTTGCGAATTCTCATTATGTTAAAACAAACGTGCGGTCAATATTGGGATCGTCAATTCATTGACATGGTTGATAAAAGCAGTTATTTCAAACCCTAATGAAGGGAATGAAAGGTACGTTGAAACGAATACTAGTATGACCAAGATCATACAAAGTTACGGAAGCTTAAAAGTGCCACCGAGATGACGAGATAATTCCTCGTCTTCTCGACTTTTGGGGTCCGATAAAGCAAGAAGGCGTGATCCGGTATTTCGTCTTCTCAGCCTTTTTTTGTCCAATAAGGCGAGATGCTGAAATTCCAAATCTCGTCTTCTCTACTTCTCGGATACGAGAAGGCGATAAAGCGAGATTCCAAACCTCGTCTTCCCGACTTCTCGGGTATGTGAAGATGAGAAGGCAAGATTCCAAATCTCTTCTTCTCGACTTCTCGGGTATGAGAAGATGAGAAAGCGAGATTCCAAATCTCTTCTTCTCGACTTCTCGGGTATGTGAAGATGAGAAAGCGAGATTCCAAATCTCGTCTTCTCGACTTCTCGGGTATGTGAAGATGAGAAGGCGAGATTCCAAATATCGTCTTCTCCAATTCTCGGGTATGTGAAGATGAGAAGGCGAGATTTGGAATCTCGCTTTCTCATCTGCTCATACCCGAGAAGGCCTAAATAAATAATGAGAACGCGAAGCGCGATCTGTTTTATTTTTTTTATTTTTATAGATTTTTCATGTATTATATCCTGAAAGCCTAAGTCAGGGGCGGATCCAGCTTCCGCCAATAGGTTGAGGGGCCATTTTTTCACCCATATTTTCCCCGATCGGCCGCTCAAAGTTGATTTTTTTTTTGGTTTCTTTGAAGGGGTTGTCCCAGTGCCGTAATGAGCCAAAAATTTCGATGGGGCTCGATATGGTGCATCGCATAAAATTAATAAGAAGTTGCCAGTGAGCGAAGCGAGCAAGCAAATATGCTGACATTTTTATTACAAAAATACAAGGTTGTGGTAAATTTTGACATAATATTTGGAAAATAATATTATATTTCATCCTAATCCCTTTCATTTTCTCTCTATTTTTTCTCAGTCTTGATTCTCTCTCTTTTTTTTTGGGGGGGGGGGGGGGAGGAGGCAAAACGCCAATGTCCTAACAGTCATTTCCTAGCTTTACTTTATAAGCAACATAAATGTGTAATAATCTCTTAAGCCCTATGTAATCTAAAAATAAAATTTCATGTATTTTGTCCTGAAAATTGAACATTTTGGGCAATGTTTGTGAACATGAACAGGACGCGTATGTAACTAGATAATTACCACGAGCGCGAAGCGCGAGCAGAAATGTTAAATATTCGTTCTGGCCTGGTCAAATAGGGTCCTGTTAATGATGTTTTGCAGTTAGCCATTAAGACGATACATATTTCAACGATTAGATAATGCAAGCGCGAAGCGCGAGCTGAACATTTTTGATATTCCAACCTAAAAAGATGAGATTTCAAATCCCCCAATGGGACATTCGATTCATGTTTGTCAATCATGAAAAAGGATGGGTAAATTTTGGTAACTTCCTACAATAATAATGCGAGCGCAAAGCGCGAGCAGAAATTTTTTGATATTCTGATTCCAAACTGGATAATTTTAGCACGTTTTGAATAAGATCAAGCTTTGTATCTCAAAAACATGCGCGCGCGTGTTTTAGAGTTAGACAGAATCCTGGCAATCTGAATACATTTCATTTTTCATCATAAAAATCAATAATGCAAGCGCAGAGCCCGAGCTGAAAATAATATTTGAAATTCCGATATAAAAAGGGTAAATTTAAGCACTGTTTACAGCACTGTGTATATAGGGAAATTTGATTGCACTATATAAATAATGCGAGCGCGAAGCGCGAGCTGATATTTTATAATTTATTTGACCTAGGATCGAGACATTTTAGGCCTAAGGACATTTTGTCATCATGAATGATGACTATCTTCTATTTCTTTTCCTAAAACTTGTTGATATTTATTTCTGAAAAAGGGACAATTATGAATTCATACAAATTTTATTTCATATTTATTAATCTGTTAAGCCTAATGAGTGTGTTAAATTTGTTGACAGTTCATGAGGCCTGAAAACTGGATATTTTAAGTATTTTTGTAATCATGAATAGGATTCATTGGTTGATATATTTTTAGCAAATAATGCGAGCGCAAATTGCGATCCGGATTTTTTAAATAGAATTAATATATAGGTATACATAACTCACCAATCAAAATGCGAGCGCACAGCGCTAGCTCATAGGCCTTTATTATTTTTTTTACAATCGAGACACCTGAAAAGATATATTTAGAGAATCTTATGTGAAATATAAAAAGACAATAGGTAGGCCTACTTCGCAAATAGTGCGAGCGCACAACATGTTGCAAATGTTGATTCAAACCATAAAACGGACATTTTCCAGAGCACTTAAAAACATAAATCGGTAAATAAAACAAAATAATGAAAGATCGATGTCCGAGCTGAATTATGTTTTGTATATTGATATCAAAACTTGATATTTTAAACTACATATCAGCCTATTGAGCAAGATATGTATCACATCGAACAGGCAATGCGAGCGCGATGCGCGAGCGAACTATTAATATAGTGACATTAAATATTTAAAAAAAAATTGTTTTCCAAGTCTTCTCCTGACCTTATTTTATTCACTCGTCTTCCTCCTTTTATGTTTCGTCTTCTTTTTTCTCCTTTCTTTCCCACTTTTTTTTTCTTTCCCCGTTTTTCACAATTCATTTGCTCTGTCAATAGGGGGGAGGTTGCCCTCGGGCGGCCTCGATCCGCCTATGTTAGTAGTTGTTATGATGAACACGATGCATATCTATTAAGAAATGAATGCGACCGCGAAGTGCTAGCTGAAAACTTTTATAATGATGAAATGAAAAATACATTTTCAGTTGTCAGGTTAGAATATCAAATATTTTCAGCTTGTGCTGCTCGTTCGCATAAAACACTGTAAGGTCGGGATGCGTATATGACTAAACAATTTATTGATGCCAGCGCGAAGCGCGAGCTCAATTTTGTATATACTGACTTAGGAAGGACTAAGGTATAATTCCTATTCTAATTGCTTGTCCTTTTTCTCTTCCTTTTTTCTGTTTCTTACCCCTTTTTTTGCGCCACCATGGGGGGGGGGGGGGCAAAATCTTTGCCCCATGGATCGGCCTATGTATGTTGACTTGAAAACCACTAACACTTACATGTGGGATTGAAGCAGAGGATGCATACCTCATTAATCAAATATTGCGAGCGCGTAGCGCGAGCTGAATTTGATAATAACCTTTTTTTGTGACCCTGAACAGGGTATCTATCTCGCTAAACAGACTTAAAACTCGAAAACATTGTTTTTTCTGTTATCGTAAAAAACGGGATATTTTAATTCAGCCGCATTAATTTAAGTTTTTTGGGCAGGACATATATTTTACTATAAACAGGCAATACGAGCAATGTTGCGCCCCCGGTCGAAAATGAATTTGCATGAAGCCCTCTAAGTTCAAGGTCAATTTGGCGCCCTCGGTTGGACATAAACTTGGCGCCCCCATATGAAATATAACTTTGCCCTCATCTCCCTCTCTGAAACATGTATTTGTCGCATTATGGTCAAAATTCAAATTAGCGCTCCCCTAGTTCGAACATCAATTCGGTGCCCCGCTAGATCGAACATCAATTCGGCGCCCCATAGTTCGAACGTCATTTTGGCGCCATCGAATCGACGTCCATGGGAGCGTTTCATAAAAGGACTCTTTTTATTCGACAAGTCCCCTTTTATCCGACAGTTACCATAGAAACAGTGACTCTCAGCCAATCAAAATTAAGGAAAGATATCAGATCTGACAACTTGTCGGACAAAAATGTTGATGCCAAAAAACAAATGTTATTGGGGATAAAACAAGCAGAAACCAAGCATTCGTTTCTTTTGTTTCTTTTGAATGCTTGATTTTCTTTATAATATGGCTTTGCTGTCTTAAACAACTAACAAAGCAAACTAAACACTTATGCAAAAAAGAGAAGCAATTAAATACAGAAACAAAAAACAGTGAGTGTGACAGTTTCGGTGTGTTTGTGAGGTTTTGTTTTTGTTTATTTTTGCACTATAGTATGAAATTACACACTTTTGCATTTGGTTATATGAAATGCATTTCACATCTTCTGGAGGTAATGTGTAACTTTTGTTTAAATTTCTGTTATTGGGACTAAAATTGAGCATTTTTTATACTCCAAATATACGCAGGCATCCGCAGGCCCATGAGGGCCAGTCAAAGGTATTGCTGTACACACGCGTGGCCAAATTATTTCCAAACACCCCCTAAACGAGTTTTTCTCTGTGTGCAAAATGGGGACATCCCGATAGTCCGCGGGTCCGATAGTTCGCAGCGTGTGTAAAATTATGATCAGGATATAGTGAGATCAAATGTCATCGAGAGGTCAAAAGGTCAAATGATACGATACCATGGGGTTATATCAGGCGCCGACCCATGCCCCCCCCCCCACCCCGAAAAAAGAGGGAGGAAGAGGGGGAAAGAAAGAGAAGGAAACAAATAGAGGAAAAGTTGGAAAGAAGAGAAGAAAAAAGAGAGGAAGAGGGTGAAAGAAAGAGAGAATGGGGAATGAGGAAAAGAGAAAGAAAGAAAGAAAATGAGATGGGAAAAGAAAGAGGGGGAGATGGACCGGGACGTCGATTTGATGATTGTTCGAACTATGGGCGCCAAATTGATGTTTGAACTAGGGAGGGCGCCCAATTGATGTTCGAAATTGGTGGGGGGGGGGGGGGGGGGGGTCCGCCAATTTGATGTTGGAACTAGGGGGGGGGGCGCCAAATTGATGTTCGAATTAGGGGACCGCCATTTTTATGTTTGACCAGACGCGACAAATACATATTTCAAGTTATATTTCACATAAAGGCGCTAAATTCATGTTCAACCGAGGCGCTAAATTGACCTTAAACTTAGGGGGCTCCATGCCTATTCACGTTCGACCGGGGGCGCAACATTGCTCGTATTGGCTGTTTATAGTGAATTACATGTCCTGCTAAAAAAAGGTTAAATACATGGGGCTGAATTAAAATATTCCGTTTTTACGGGGTGTGTTACACTTTGTGTACTTTAGTAAAAGACAAATAAAATGTTAGTTTTTCTATCGGAATATAATTTTCTTTTGCTTCGCTCTTCAAGCTCGCGTCATTTATTTTGTGAAGATACCCCCTCCTTTCCATTGTTAGAAAAAGTGCATAGATGATTGACCATTAATTGACCAATCTTTAAAAACCACCTTTTTTGGAAAATGTTTTTTTTTTTCATTATTCTAGTGCTTTTGACACCCTTAATACGTTACGTACGTAACGTGCCCTATCTCGATAAAGACCTCATTTTTACGTGTTTTTTGGTCGTGCGTGGTATCCATTCGTCAATGTAAGTGCCCCCCTCCCCGGGAAACTTAAAAAGTTATGATGTAAATTCAAAAGATACCCCAAACAAAGTTCATTGACCTTTTACCTTGGCCATGTGACCTGAAATACGCACAGGATGCTCTGTGATACTTGATTACTTTTATATCCAAGTTTTATGAACTAGACCAATAAACTTTCAAAGTTATGATGACGATTCTTCCCCCAACTTGGCCAAAATTTATTAAACTTAAATGACCTTTGACGTTGTGACCTGAAACTCGCACAGGATGTTCGGTGATATTTGATTACTCTTGTGTCCAAGTTTCATGAATCAGATCCATAAACTGGTAATTCAACAGATACCCCCAACTTGGCCAAAGTTCATTGACCCTAAATGACCTTTGACCTTGGCCACGTCACTTGAAACTAAGGCAGAATGTTGAGTCATAAATGATTAATCTTATGATCAAGTTTCATGAACTAGGTCCATATATTTTTAACTTATTATGACAATTCAAAAACTTAACCTTCTGTTAAGATTTTGATGTTGATTCCCCCAACATGGTCTAAGTTCATTGACCCTAAATGACGTTTGACCTTGATCACGTGACCTGAAACTCAAGCAGGATGCTTAGTAATACTTGAATAATTTAATGGCTAATTTTTATGAACTATGACCTTATACTTTCTAAGTTATGCTGTCATTTCAAAAACTTAACCTTCAGTTAAGATTTGTTGTTGACGCAGCCGCCGTCGGAAAAGCGGCGCCTATAGTCTCAATCTGCTATGCAGGTGAGACAAAAACCAAGAAAAAAAAACGATTAGGCATTTTTAATAGTGTACTATTCGGTAAACGATGCACGATTTAAAAGGTCATGCCAATCGAGGATTTCCTGTTTTCATTCGAGGATACTATTCGGAAATGCCGTATAGCTGCGTAAATTATAGTATAGTGGGAATCGAACTTGTTCTATTTTCTTGCGGCGTATACCATCCAGTTTGGATGTGGCAGATGGTGTGCCGCAGTAAAATTAAAAATAATACATTTATTGGTTTTCATATTTAAGGGTCACGTCCACCCGAGAAAAATGTTAATGTAAATAATAAAAGGAACATCAGCAGATCAAAGAAGCATAACACTGAAAATTTCATCAAAATCGGATGTAAATCAAGAAAGTTATGACATTTTTAATTTTTGCTTATATTTCACATAACAATTATAAGCATAATTCATTGATATGCAAATTAGAGTGTTGATAATGCCCCTTACTATGTACTTGTATTTTTATTGTTTGAATTGTATTATATTTCATTTTTTACAGATTTGACAATAAGGACAGATTTGTTTGAACCACAAAATGTTATAACAATGATAATTAAACATTGTCAGGGAGGAATAAAAAAATGAAATGAAAATAGCGAGTGGATGATGTCATCGGTCTCCTTATTTGCATAACAACCATGGTGTGAATGTTTTTTTAAAGTGACATTTAAGGATTTTGTGCACACTTTTGTTGAATTACTTTTGTTGATTTTAAGCCAAAAAATGTAGGTTTTCAAGAATTTCCTTGGGGAGAAAGGCAAGTGCCCCCCTTTGCTGCGTACGGCCATGTTCCGACATGCCCTATATTCTGTTTGCTCTTAATGTTTGGCTAATATCGCAACTAATCCAAAATCGAATCAGGTCTCCTGATGGAATCTTATGGGATTAACATAATTGTTAGGTTGCAGGTTTGAGAAAAAAAACCCTTCACTATAAATAAAAAAAAAAATCAACTCCATGATTTGGAAGAATGCTTTTTTTTTTTTAAAGAAACCACAAATATAAAATTTGACAAATATTTAGAGAAGCGATCATGCACTAAAATGTGTGTTTTGGTCTGCAACCTTTTCATGAACTATTCATTGATATATATATAGTCATGAATATTATGACTAGACTGAAAAAACTACTTCCGTATAGCCTGCCTCTTGACTTGGTCTACTTAGCCATACCTGGATGATACTTTAATCACGTGATTTACATGTCACAGAGACTATTAGAGCCAACACCACTAAATAGCCTTTTATTTATTATACTCGTCACACTCTGATTGGTCAGGCATGAAAAAGTAACCGAGAATCGGTATTACCTCATAGACCTCTACTAAGTCTTTGTGATATACTCTTTTGCTCGGTCTTGGTCGTTTGTGGAAAATTGGCGCAGAGGCATCAAATTGTTATGACCTGACAGGCCGCCATACAAATTATTCTGATATACTCTTTTGACATGTGTTAGTCGGGCATGAACATTTGGCACAGAAACATTTCATCTCCACCGACCGATACAAAAAATCTAAATATAGCATTGTGTTTCTGTTACCAAAGTTCATAGGACTATCGGTATGAGAGATGTACAGCAATCACCAACAAACATCAGGTTCCCGGACCGACCTAGCTTAGATTAAAACGGGTTATTAGACGTCAATTTCTTGGAAGTATACAAATTTAGAATCCAAGTTGTTCGAGGTAATTTAATATAACTATAAATGGTTAGCATTCAATGTTTGCACTTATGAATCATCATTGGCTTAGTAACTACACTATTAAAAAACCCTGATTTTACAGAAAAAAGAAGATTTTACAGAAAGCAATAACATAATCATTCTGTAAGTTCATAAAACAGGAGTTTTTCTGCAATTCAACAGAACAGGTCTGTTTAAAAAATGGGAAAAGGTTGTTTTCTTGAAGGATATTTATAAGGTTCCATACACCAAAATACAATTTTCCTGCAAGATTACGCAATCTGGTAAGATTACAGGTGTTCTCGAGAATCTGCTGCAGGGACTTCTTTTGTATTAAGGATACATTTTCTAACAGTTTAATCACCGGCTAATATTAAGTTTATTTGGGCTTTCTAAACAAGCATTGGTTAACATCCAGTTGTAAGGCTAACTAAACAACCATGGATTAATATCCAGTTCTAGGGCATGCTAAAACATTACGGCTGAGGCCTTCTAAACCATTATGGGCTAACATCTAGTTCTTGTGCTAACTTAACTCTAATGTGGTGTTTTTTTACTCTAAGGTGAATAATAAAAATAAAACCCACGAAAAGAAAAATTGATGTGAGGTTCAGGTCAAGCCAGTATGGCAATTAATGTGTGAAAGGATTGTCAACTACACTTAGCATGTCTATGTATGTATCAAATAATCAAATAAGAGATATCACCTGAAAAAAGCCATAAGGGGGGGGGGGGGATCTATGACGGCTTTATACTGAACCGTCACGGGTTAATGTCTAGTTATTGTGCTCACTTTGTATTATGTTTTGAAAGGAAATGGAATAAAGAATTGAATTGAAATTGATCAAGGATTTTCCAACGGGGGGAGGGGGCACATTTTCCGAGGAAAAACTTTACGAGCCAAAAAAAAGAGGACATTTTGTCCACGAAAAGGTTTGACGAGCCAACAAAAGTCTTCACTTTCAAAGGGGGGGGGGGGGAGGGGGGGGGGGCTGGTTTGGGGGTGGCACACTTCTTTTTTTAACGGCATTTTTGCATTAAAGAATAATTTTTCATCTTAAAGGGGGGGGGGGGAACCCTTCTCGTCCACCCCCCTGGATCAGCCAGTGGCCTACACTCATTCAAACTATGCCCCTTGTTCCCTCAGAATGCATTATATTATTTAGGCTTGCTGGCTCGGAGGCATATGACTATCGAATAGAACCCGAACAATAGGCTGATATGAAATCCGTATGAAAAAATAGTTTGTTTACACGCACCAATGAACAGCTTGTAGCTTATAAGGTTATATGTTTCTGATGCTATCTCACCCGTTAACCAAGCACTTTACTTTTCAATATCCAGTCGTCTTTTTGCTCCGTTTCCTCCTAACTCCCAAGTTACGGCAAAGTTACATAAACACATTGCGTTATTAGTTATATATATATGTCCTGTTCGGCTTCGTTTCTTTGTGAAGCGTCTCCTTTGGTAATAAAGAATTAATAGACATTGGCCACATGGATTCGGGGTAGCCCGAACAGGAAGCAGTGGTGCAGCTCCGAATTCGATGCTAGGAAAATGTTTCGGTACACCCCTGCTGTGCAATGTCCTTTTCCAATGTATCCTGAAGATGCACCCGCAGAAGATACGCGAGGTTCAATAACTTACAAGGAAGGACAGTACCTTACTAAAGATGTTGAAGCTGCGTCTCAAGGTAAAGTCACTGAATATTAGTCCGGGCCGCGCGTTTCCGTTTTACACCCTGGCGAAGGCAATCTCCGCAAAAATAGCTACAAAGCGACTAGTGAAGAGTCTAAAGTTTGTTTACATTATCAGCTGGGCGCGCGATGCAAAAGTCCGCACCGAAGATATCTGCAGAACATGTGCAAATGCAGCTGAGCTTATTACTATTGTACAGATTGGAAAGGGATAATGATGGTAGATATCTTACATTCTACTGTGAATTAGATGGAGTTAGAATGATAATAGGAAATGTTTATTTTCCAACTAGGAACAAGGCAAATGAGCAAATAGAAGAGTCCTGAAAAAAAAATCAATATCATTATAAATAAAATATTTTCTCTCATGCAGTCATGTTATTATATTAGGTGGTGATTTTAATATGATATTAGATGATAAATTAGATCATAAGGGGTCAACCATACAGGTGAAATCTAGATTTAATACAGAATTTTTGGAGTTCATGGACAAATTTCAATTAATAGATATTTGGAGGAAATAGGCTAGATTATTGGATAATATGAAAAGAAGTTGAAACATTGGTGCTGGAATGTGACATTTTACCGTCTATAACCCCAGACCATTCTGGAATCTTGCTTACCTGTAGTAGTGGGAAAAAAGAAGTGAAGCGAGGTCCTTCATATTGGAAATTAAATTACAGTCTATGTTATGATAAAGAATATGTTCTGCTTTGAAAAATGAGATTCTTAGTTCAGTGGAAAAAGCAACACAGAAATGTTTTTTCTAATTACTCATTGCTTTGGGGCTTTATTAGATTAAAGATTAGAGAGTGTACTCGAAAATATTCTACAGAAAAGACACGAGAAAGAAATAAGCAAAAGCTGATTTTAGAGTCCGAAGTGAGAGACTTAAAACAGCAAATTGCTGTGAATAACTCTGATGTTTTCCGGAAGAATTTGGAGGAAAAAGAGAACTCCTTAAGAAGTTATCTGACTTTGGCCTTGATGGTCTCAAAGTAAGGTCACGCGCGGCCTGGAGTGAAAAAGGGGAAAATAATTTTGCATTTTTTGAATAACTTGTGTTATCAAACGAACGCAAATCTGAGATTCATAAATTAATAGGTGAAGATAATCAGATACTGACATATAGCGACAAAGATGAAATTCTAAAAATCATCAAATTATTTTACAGTTCCTTATATTCTTGTCGGAGTTTGCAATGATGTTGAAAATTTACTGGAAAAAATCCCTTTCCTCCAAGGTAGTACTAAATTATCAGAAGACAATAAAAATAGCTGTGGATGTAAATTAAGCAAAAGTGAATGTTTTGAGGCTTTGAAAAGCATGCAACTTAATGAAGCCCCAAACAGAATTCTACTCCATGTTTTGGTGTGTAAATGATGACCTATTGGTTGATTGTTTAAATTAAACTTTTGAAAAAGGTGAATTGTCTGCTTCACAGAAACAAGGAGTAATCACTCCTTGAAAAAGTAGGTAAAAACCCTCTATACATTAAAAACTATAGTTCTTGCCAAAAGAATCGAAGAGATTCTCCTCGAAATTATACAGGTTGACCAGGTTTATGGATACATTAATAATCGAAATATAGGCAAAGCAGTTCGTCTTATTGATGATATTTTGTTTCAGGCTTTGAATAACGATATAAAAAGCTCTTTATTAGCGGTGGATTTTGAAAAAGCATTTGACTCTGTATCGCATGAGTTTATACAAAATGTATTAGAAATGTTTGGATTTGGTGTATCTTTTAGACAGTGGATACAAATTTGTATAGTGGAGCATGTAGTTGTGTTATGAATGGTGGCTTCACAACTGGTTATTTTGATATACAGAGGGAAGTAAGACAGGGAGATCCCCTCTCGCCTTACATTTTTATATTATCTATTGATTACTTGCAAATGTTATAACAAATTATACAGGGGTTAGGGGTATTTTATTGGCTCAGAATGAAGTTAAACAAGTGCTGTATGCTGATGATGTATCGATTTTTGTACGAGATGAACGGTCCTTAGAAAGACTTGAATTACTTTTTGATGTTTTTGGTAAATTAAGTGGTCTCATATCAAACAGGGATAAAATAAATTTAATGAGATTAGGACCCAGTACAAACCAGGACTCTGTCCCAAAAGGATGGAATATGGTTAAAGAAGTGAATATTTTGGGAATATATTTTACCATGGATGTGAAGGTCAAAGAAGAAATGAACTACAAAGAAATATTAAGCAAAATAAAAAAAGTTATTGAGTTTGTGGAAGCAAAGAGATTTTGACCATATTAGGGAAAGTTCATCTTCTAAAAACGTCTGCACTTTCAAAACTGATTTATGTCTCATCTTTGATCGTGGTCCCGAAGTGGGTTTATGTGGAAATAGAAAGAATCACATTCGAATTTATTTGGAATGGACAAGATAAAATAAAAAGAAGCACAATGTATCAATACTATGAAAATGGAGGTTTACGAGTAACAAATTTTGAAGTTTTTATTAAAGTATATATACAACGTGTAATGTGGATGAAAAGATTAATATATTGTAACAATCAGATGAAATTGAAAACGCTGTTCAATAGTTTATGTAAATCAATTGGTGGTGTGTTCATTTTCCAATGTAATTACATGTATAATACCGCCAAGATCAAAGCAAAGTTACCAACATTCTATGATGTTGAAATGTTAAGAGTTTGGCAAGGAATGAAATAATTTAGGACAAAGGAGAAGGATTGTGTTTCAAACGCAATAAAATTTAATGAAAAACATGTATGTATTGATAGCAAAATGGTATTTGATATAAAACTCTATACTCATAACATATTTAAACTTCGATTCATGTGATTGATGGAAACGGCCAATTATAAGGCAAGTATCTTACTTTTCAAACCGCAGTTTGGACTCTAACGATATTATAAAAATATATGGTATGATGATGCTCTGCCAATTGGATGGAAACGTTCATTCAGGCTTAATCCATTACAAAGTAATCAGTCCCATGACGACCATATCTCTTTACAACTATTGGGAAGAAATGTAACTCTAGTCTCTAGACAAGATCAGTTCAAAGCAATTGTATATATATTTTACTGACGGTTTAAAAAAAAGACGGGTGACATGCATAAAATCAATCGTATTTTTTCAGGTTTAACAGTAAATCAAATTCGGCATATTTTCATGAGACCGCGTTTTTCTACAGTGCATTGTAAACTTTGGGAATTTCAGTTTAAACAGCTGCATGGGGTTATTTACACAAATGATAAACTTCATACAATATATTATATTTCATCTAACAAAATAATGTTCGTTTTGTTACCAAGAAGTTCAAGCTCTTGATCACTTATTTAAAGGAGAATGAAACCCTTGAAACCAGCTGAATCCATATCAAAGAGAAAAATCAAAGAAACATATTGTTGAAAGTTTGAGGAAGATTGAATGAATAATAAGAAAGTTATGAGCATTTGAAAATTGAGATCACTAATGCCATGTAGATCCTCCCATTGGCAATGCAACCAAGATCTGTGATGTCACACACGTACAACTCCCTCATTACTTTAGTACTTATTTCACTTATATTCTCACTTTTATAGAGTCTATCACAAGGTGAGGTGTTCTCTTTATAAGAGGACAAGTACAGAGGTCTCACAACATTATATCAATGATGAATCGTTTGTCATATGATTAGAATGAGCAAAAAGAGATGTTTTGGGGTACATTTTCAGTGTCCAAAAGGGGAGAGTTGTCCAGTTTTGGACACTGAAAATATACCCCAAAACATCTCTTTTTGCTCATTCTAATCATACGACAAACGATTCATCCATGATATAATGTTGTGAAACCTCTGTACTTGTCCTCTCATAAAGAGAACACCTCATCTTGTGATAGACTCTATAAAAGTGAGAATATATGTGAAATAAGTACTTAAGTAATGAGGGAGTTGTACGTGTGTGACATCACAGATCTTGGTCGCATTGCCAATGGGAGGATCTACATGGCATTAGTGATCTCAATATTCAAATGCTCATAACTTTCTTATTATTCATTCAATCTTCCTCAAACTTTCAACAATATGTTTCTTTGATTTTTCTCTTTGATATGGATTCAGCTGGTTTCAAGGGTTCATTCTCCTTTAAAAGTTGCCCGAATGTTCAGGCATTTTGGAAAAATATTGGACATAAATTAAGGTTAAAAGAATTGGAGAATCTCAATATGAAAGACACTTTGTTAGGGATTGATGGAAGTTCAAATAGGATATTAAATACAGTAATTTTAATAGCTAAAAAAAGAGATCTATTCTGCGAGGCAGGACGCTGTTTTGCCACCTGTTGGATCATAATAAAACATTGTAGAAAATATAGGGAAGAGGAATATAAGATTGCACAAGATAGGAATACCTTGGCAATTCATCTCCAGAAATGGGAACAGGTTGATTTTAGAGTAACGAATGGATGCGTATATTTCATATTTATTATTACTTTTTTTTTTTTCTTCCGAGTATGTACATGCATTAAACAATGTTTTGTAATATTAGTCTTATGTTATTATGTAATTTTCAGTGAGTGTGATCAAATGTTACCTTTAATAATTATTTGCAATATTTGTTTCGTCTTGTAATGTTTTGTGATACATGTATGATATGTTTGATTATATATTGAAATTAAAAGAAATTGTTTCAAAACAAAAAAAAAACTATACAGGTTCAACACGAATGTTTGCCTTGATCATTTGCTTTTGCCGAATTGCTGGTAATTTGCCCTCTCACTATCATGAAAGAAGAGGATGACATTCCGTCACCGTTGTTGGTCGTCGTCGTAGTAGTAGTCGGCATAGCCATGTAGTAATGTAGTTATACATTTATTATTGTTATTGCTACTATTATTATTATTATTATTATCATATGTTTATCAGGATTAGTAGTAGTAGTAGTATACTTTATTATCATAAGCATCATTTTGAAACTGTTATAAGATTGTTAATCATAAATTGCATAGTTTGTTATCAATATTATTATCATTACTATTATTATTATCACTATTATTATTATTAGCATCATTATTATTATTGTTAGCGGCATTGTTATGAACAGTATTAGTAGTATAGTAGTAGTAGTAGTAGTAGTTGAAGTAGTAGTAGTAGTTATAGTATTATTAATCATTTAAGTATTGTATTTTGTGCTCTTCTTGTTCTTCGGTCTTAGCTTCTTCATCTTTATCTTCTTCTTCATCACTAGTATCAATGTTACATTATTATTATTAGTGAGTAGTATAGTAGTAGTAGTAGTAGTAGTAGTAGTAGTAGTAGTAGTAGTAGTAGTAGTAGTAGTAGTTGTTGTAGCAGTCGTAGAAGCTAGAGGCAGTAGTAGTATCGGTGGTAGTAGGAGTAGTATAGCTAGAACTAGTATTATAATCATTTTGAAACAATTATGAGTGGAAACAACTGGATGATGTCCCTAGATTCTTCTTCGTTTTGTACTATTTTCTTGTCTTATAATTATTATTACCGCTTACTAAGTTAATTTTGGCTATTGCCCGAATTCTAGGTTTTTTTTTACCTCCTTGTGTATACAAACGCCACTGTAAAACATGTTCGGATATATTTCGTATGACTGCTCTCTAGCTCTGTGCATGCAGGGCCGTGTATACGTAGCCACTAGCTGAACAGTCAGTGGCCGTAGTTTGCATGCGGTAGAAGGAGACTCGCTAACCAGCGACGTGTGTAGACTCTGCACTAGTCGCTTTGTATCTATTTTTGCAGAGATTGCCTTCGCCAGGGTGTAAAACGGAAACGCGCGTCCGGGCCGGGGGAGAGTGTCATCATAAATGAAGAGTGGACAGCATCCGCGAGCTGGTGTTTCAAGGGCGGCCGCTAGGCCATTCTAAACGTATACTTGTGCAGATATTCCATATTCGCACACCCTAAAAGGGATTTCAAATAATTTCTTGCGTTTGTTGACACTTCATTCCCGTTCCTCACCTACCGTGACAAACGCAATTTATATTGTCAGGATTAACATGTGATCGGCGAAGTTTACACACTGTAAAATATATTAGGAATTTTTTTTTACCACAATGAGGGTAACTATGTGTCCAATTAATTTGGGGCGGTATTTACCCAATGCAAGAAACATATCACGTAAGGTTAAAGCAGCAATTACATTAGAAGGGCAACATTTTCATCACACTGGATTAATAAGAATGCCCAATGATGGTTGAACACATAATTACCCTCATGGAGCTCTTTTACCCAATCTTTTGTAGAGTGCATTTTCATTGAATGTTATTTTTATTTTTATTTTTTTTAGAAGTAGATCGTTTATCCTAAGGATTGGCAAGCATAAAAAAGAATCGTGTTCAACATCACCGATGTATCCGAGATGTATTTAAGCTCAAGTAGCAGTTGCTGAATTGACTTCTACACATTGGCGGCGGAAGCATCAACATTTAGGGGGGTGGGCGGAAAAAAATTCACCCACATTTTCCCCCAGTCAGCTGGCAAAAGCTGATTTTTTAGTAGTCCTACTAACGTCTTAAGTTTTATAAACATTTCTTACAAACAAGATGAGATATCTAATAAGGCATGCGCGTATCCAGGATTTTGCACCTCGTGGCCCGACCTGATTTTCGGTGCGCCCGTGAACTTTTCGAAAAAAATGGAGCCCCCCGTAAACATGCATTCTGAACAGGATTGGTATTTAAGTAAACATTTTATCCGATCGTGGAGCGCAAGCTAAAAAAGAAAATATTTGGACACAAAAATGAAAGTTATAGCAAAATAATTTGTGTATATTGTCTTTGAAATGGAATATTCAAAGCTCCATTTTACCATCTTGAGCAGGTTATTTCCCTGAACAGGGAATGCGAGCGCGAAGCACGAGCAACATTTCATTTTTTATGCAACGCCACGATTTTTTTTTTCATTTTCCAAGTATTCCCCTCCCCTAATTTTATTCACATTCACATTTTTCTTCTTATCTTGCTGCAATTTCTCTCTTCATCTTTTTTTCTTCATGTTTTCCATTTATTCTTCGCGTAGCGCGAAGCCTGCGGGGGTTGGGGTCTAGGGAGCAAAGCCCCTGGCAGCTTAAGAATTCTGATATTTCCAGACGGCATTTTGTAAAAAAAAAATCATTTATATGAAATCAACATCTCAAAATTGTCAATTTAATCTCATTAGAATATTTTTTTAGATATAAGACCAGGTTACAACCAAAAACTGTTTTTTTTTTTTTTTTTTTTTTTTTTTTTTTGCTTAGACATTATATAAAATGGGGAAAATTTATTGATCATTAACGATGTTTATAAGCCTGAAGTGCAATATATATTCGTACTCTTAAAAAGTTTGATATTTCTTATTTGATCATATTTTGTTTAATAATTCGCAAGTATCTATTTATTTCATAATTTTTCTATATTTTGTGAACTTTGTACGTGTCGATCTCCGGATTGTTCAACAATATTTTTCATGCAATAATCCGAATTGATTTGAAATTTGGGAAATGAGGGCTTTAAGATGGGGGAAATCAGGAAAAGCGAGCTAGCGCAGAGAGTGAGCTTGGATAGTCGCGTGCATTTCGATGATGGTGATGCACAGCAATTATATATAACGCCATATTTCTGTTAAAAACATTCAAAACCGCAGGCTCATCCAATTAAGCTAAATATTGCATCTGCTGAAATAAAATTTCAGATTCCTTTTTTTCAATACTTTCGTGTTTCCAGTCTTTTTACTACTGTTCGTTATATTTCTGCATTATGAAGGGTTATAAAGAAGTTCCCGAAATGAACATAGCACTGGGAAGCTTGGGTGTAGAGTCACCGCCAAGAAGTTTATTGGGTTCTAATTATGGGATTTGAACTATATCTCCTTTATTTTGGTGCCAAAAGACCCTTTTTTGCTTGTTATTTGTTTCTGAACAAAAATGCATAAGGGACGAGTTTAAATTATAATATTTTCCTTAGTTAAAACTGTCATTTTCCGCTATTCTGTGTAGGTTTTGATATTTCTTATTTCAGCTGTTTATATGCTATTTTTTTCTTTTCCTTTTTTCTTTTCCATTTTATTCTTTCTCTGTGTCTTTCTTTGATCTCTCTTTATTACTTCTTTCTTTCTTCCTTTCGATCTCCTTCTTTTCTTTCCTCCTTTCTTTTTTTCTTCCTTCCTTCCTTTCTTCCTCCGTTCCTTCTGTCCTTCCTTTCTTTTTTGTAGGGGGAGGGGGGAGGACTGTCCCCTCCACCTGACATTAAGGGGGGACGTGCCCTCCCCTGCCCCCCCCCCCCCCCACTTCCGCCGCCTGTGCTTCCAAACGCTATTTATCCGACAAAGTGTGTTTTGCCCCACAGAAATGATCCTACTGGCCCCCCTGCATTCGCGCCTGTCCCACCAAACAAACTTTCAAAAACTTTCAGATGACAGAGCTTGACTGAATTACGGAGTAAAAACATATCTTATACCTTATCTGCAACTCGATTCCTGAATAAAATACCGCTGCGACATTAGGCGTTAAGACTTGCGACGTTATGCGTTAGTAATTTAAGCTACGACATTACGTGTTGACTGTGACATTATGCCTAAATCATCCAACGCATAATGTCACAATCAACGCATAATGTCGCAATTGCGACATTATGCGTCGCTGCGACATTATCGGTTGTAACATGCCCTACTCAGCGTATTGTTTTTTGTGTTATATTTATTCGTGTGTTCGGTACCTGATATTGGGGATTCGGGCCCAGATGAGCTTACCGTCGCAAATAGACAGAAAGCTGAAATTTTGTATTGAAAGGTCATGGCAGCGAAAGGCCGAATTGTGATCAATTTTACAAACGTGCAAGTTACATAAACAGTTTTCTTACAGTGCAGGGGCGGATGCAGCCTTCGCCAACAAGGGGGGGGGGGTGAAAAAAATTCAGCCATATATTCCCCGATCGGCCGCGAAAAGATTTTTGGTTTCTTTGTAGGGGTATTCCTAATAGTCACTTTTTAACTTTATTCTTATTAATCAACATAAATATATAATATCATAATCCATATTTATATAATGCGAGCGCGAAGCGCGAGCCAATTTTTTTTCTCGAAATCTCATGTATTTTTTTCTAAAATTTGCACATTCTGGGCATTGTTTGTTATCCTGAAAAAGATGTGTATGCAACTAAATGATAACTACGAACGCGATACGCGAGCAGAAATTAACTGATGGGAAAGGTACCTGTTAAAGATTACATGCAGTTAGCCATGAAGACGTTACATATTTTATAAATCAAATAATGCGAGCGCGAAGCGCGAGCTGATTTTATTTACATTTTTACCCGAAGAATGGAAATTATAAGCACTTTTTGTAACTTAAACAGAATAGGTATATAACTTAACAATTAATGCGAGCGCGAAGCGCGAGCATAAAATTTCGAGATTTAGACCTACTGAACGAGACACTATTCATGTTTTGTAAATCATAAACATAGTAATAGGGGATCTTTCTACATTCACAATGAGAGCACAAAGCGCGAGCAGAAAATTTTTGATATTGTGATCTCAAACTGGATAACGATAAATCAAAATTTGCGAGCGCGGCGAGCGCGCAGCGCGAGCAGAAAATGTTAATATTTAGAGTGAGACCCTAAAACTGACATTTTTACAGAGCACTTAAAAAAAATCAATTTGTAAATCATACAAAATAATGAAAGTTCGATTTCTGAAATGAAATATGTTTTGTATAAGATATGTAATTCACCTAAAATGCAATGCGAGCGCGAAGCGCTAGCAGAATTTTTTATTTAGTAACATGAAAGATTTTCTTAATTATTTTCTTCCCCTCATCTTATTTTATTCACTCGTCTTCTTTCTCTTATTTGTCCCCCTTCTTTTTTCTCCTCTGTCTTTCCTTTTTTTTTCTTCCTTTTTTTTTCTTTCTTTCCCCTTTTTCCTTTTTTTGCTCTGCCAATAGGAGGGGGGGCGGGCCCCTTGGGCCCCCCTGGATCCGTCTATGCAGTGTATCGTAATATTTCTAAATGATACACGAACCTATTATATAAATTGCCTGACCTTAAAAAAACCATGAAAAGTATAATAGGCTTAGTTGATGAGTTAAAAGAAAAAGGGAAACTAGGCGATGGAAGGTGTATAGGATGGAAAAGAGAGGAGAGAAGCAGGCAAAAGCACAAAGGAGAAAAAGGAAGAGAAAAGAAGAGAATACGTTCACTAAACCTTTACATGTACACACCATATCCTGTCCCTTAAAGACTAGTAGGTAATATTTAATGAGTTTTAAAAAGAATAAAACTAAAATATTTACATAGTAAAAATATGGATTGATGTAATTGAACTGTTGAACCGTCGCGACATTAAATTATCCAAACTCCCAATTTTACACAATGCATATTTTACATCATTCAAAAGATCATTCAATTCTCTTACAATGATACCATGCTTGTTATGATCATGCCATTACGAAAAGAGCAGGATTCAAAAGTGTTGGAAGAGTTCTGAATTGAAAAGCTGCAAAAACGAGCAAAAAAAGTTTGGAAATCTGAGTTTAGCCATTAATTTCTCCCAACTCCCAATTTTACACAATGCATATTTGATATCATTCAAAGGATCATTTAATTTTCTTTCAATTGATACCATATTTGTTATGATCATGCCATTACGAAAAGAGCAGGATTCAAAAGTGTTGGATGAGGTCCGAATTGAAAAGCTGCAAAATGAGCAGAAATAGTCAAGAAGGGTCAATACCATGAATACAGAACATGATTCTTTGTCTGTGTCAATAGAGATGAAAATCCATTCAAATCAAGCCTCTGCTTCTGCAGTGATGGTTCTGTGAGATAACATGGCTTGAGTCGTGGTTTGAAATACCCATGCATGTTCGTTTGTTTGTTATGTGTTTGCTTTTGCAGAGGTGTGTTTGATTCCATGTTAACGTGGTTAATGTTGATGTTGAGGTGCATGAAAATAATTAAAAGAACCGCTGAGAAACCCACTCATCACCACTGAAAAAAAGAACAGTGAATTTCAAAATTGTGTCATTTTGCAACTTTCGAATTTTGACCTTGCCCCACATTTCAAGGCACTGCACCTCCATGTGAACGATAATCACATCGTGTAGGGTATCATTTAAAGAGAAATAAGTGATCTATTCATTTATATTAATTACAAATTGATATTTACTCAAACTAATGAGGAATTATCGATCAAAATTAAAAGAAACCGCTGAGAAACTCACTCATCACCACTGAAAAAAGAACAGTGACTTTCAATATTGTGTCATTTTGCAACTTTTGAATTTTGACCTTGCCCCACATTTCAAGGTACTGCACCTCCATGTGAATCATAATGATATCATGTAGGGTATCATTTTAAAGAAAATTAAATGCCCTACACATTAATATGAATTACACATTGATAATAACTAAAAATATATCTCAATATCTCAATAAATAAAGTGAAATTCACAGAGCAAAATGCTGAATATTTGATCAAAATCGGATAACAAATAACGAAGTTATTGAATATTAAAGATTTGCATTATTCCGGTGAAACAATTCTAGGCATGTATTCATGAATATTCATTAGGTGGGCTGATGATGTCATATCTCCACGTGTTCTTTAGTATTTTATTATATGAAATTAGTTTTTTTTTGTGAAAAATTTCTACCAAGAACTACAGCAATTAGATTGACAACTGATTAAGTGCATTGGTTATTTATTGCCGCAACTTATTTCATAATGGTGGAGACACATCATTTACACATGTATGATAAAATGGAACAATTATGATTTCATGTAATAACATAAAAAAACGGGAAGTGGGGATGTGACATCATCAGCCCACCAAATGAATATTCATGACGATGTGCATATAACTGTTTTCACAAAAGATTAATGAATTTAAAACTTCAACAACTTCGTTATTTGTTATCTGACTTTGAAAAAATTTCCTGCATTTTGTTTTGTGAATTTTACTCTCTTTATTTAGATATCAATATTTTCAGCCCGGACCATCCCTTTAATCCAGGTCGATTTCCGTACTGGTTGGGATTAATGCACCATACAGCATCTGGAATAAACCATTTACATACAAAATATTCAGCGCGTTTGGTAAAGAAGGAAGTTAATGAGATAGGACGCAAGTTCTGTAATCATGGTAATGTGTTTGGTTTAGATTTTGGAATAGGTACTAAAACAACTGTATTCCAAATTGAGGGTACAACAGAGTTTTGAAATGAAACATTGTAAGTAAACACAACTCACAGGTAAATTCCTTTATCATTCTTTACAGGCAAATCACCAGAAATCACATGTAAACATATTCTTGTATTTAAACACACTGTTTACACTTATACTGTAGCTAAGTGTCACAATATGAAATCATCATCACACTAATAGATTTGAGGATAGTGTGAATCAGATCTTCACATAACCCCCCCCCCCCCCTATGAAAAAACCACTATGTGGTATTTCGCTCTTTTTAGCAGAGGGTAAAAAGAGAATGCAAACTATAAATTCATCTCAACGTACGAATGAAATGATATGCCACTGAACACTTTCTAAACTACGTTTCGGTTTAATTTGGTCGATAATTTGCAGATGTAGAAGATGGACCAATAGATCTGTCAATATCAGGCTCAGGGAAAGCATGGCTATCGAACCAGGGATCTTCACCAGGGAATACCCATGGGAAGACCGGTCATTTTATCCGCCATGAACGTCATAGCTGGAGCACTAACGTGGTTAACAACAGCGAAGGGATGATTACAAAACCCCCCTCGGTAAGCAAAAAAAAATATTAATTCTACAAATTCTATATTAATTATCATCTGGTTCTCTTGCAATGCCACAAACTGTAAAACCTTGACGATGGTGGGTAAACGATTCTACGCAAATGTATGCCACACATTATATACGAACTTTCATGGTGACATGGGCCGCGTTGTACAAAGAGTTACGATTGATCTGATCTATCGCAACTATGGAAAGCCAGCAACGTCAACATCTAAAATACATGTTTGTTCAAAATAATTACTAGAAATGATGTATATTCATACATTAACTGTTTTCTTGACAATTCAGTATGCTTCTTTTTGTTTTCAAAGGATATCAAACAAATCTCCGAAAGAAAAAATTATGACATTGTTGGATTTCCATAGTTACAATTGATTGGATCGATCGTAACTCTTTGTAAGACGGGGCCCAGAACTTGTTTCACTGTTCAGTCTTTCACAAATCACAACCTTTCTATTGACTCTTCATTTGTATTTTTTTTTTCATTTATGTACTTTATATCCCAATGTTGACAATGGGAGATAAAATACAATACAGAACTCCTTTAAAATGGAGACATTGTGTCTATGTTTCAAGCGTTGTATATTACCCCCTATATAATGTATACATAAAGTATATAACTTACCTTTTTGCTTGTAGGAATATATATATATTTTTTTCATTTTCCAGGATATATTTGCACTACCGACAGAAGCGTACAAGCGCCCTGTTAATCCAGATAACGATACGCTGTACATGTACAACGGAGGTATGAATCAAGTGCTTCATTCAGATTTGATGCAAAAGTCTGTCCCAAATTGCCACACTCAGAGATTCTCTATTGACAATGGACTACATCAATCAGGCGATACTATAACACAATATTACACATCAAAACGCATCCGAAACCACGTATTCCCTAATTTATATGAATCGATGAATAGTCTTCTATTGCCTGAGAGGTCCAAGAATAGCTTACCTTCTTTAGAAGATATCATTCGGGTAGTTCAAGATGAAACAGGGAAACAACCAGGCCGATCAAATTGCATGTCATTGCTGAAGTCATATTATCTTGACGCTGTAGCGAAACGTGACCTGGTATTGGATCTACTCCGCGAACTTCATACCTCATGTTCTCAAGAACCAGATTTCAGCCATTCAACCTCCCGCTCCATAAATGCATACCAATCTAGAGAATGTCTTATGGAGGATTCCCCAGCGTCATATGCACCGATGGAAACAGAGTCATTTCATTCACCCGACGCAGTGCTAGAAGTTTCGCAGGTTACCTATCTTGAGGATATATGTCCAAAAGCATATGGCCCAGATCGTCAGATTAGTTCAAATAACAATTCAGCAACCTCTCACGAAAACGGGGATGCTTTTCGAAATATTTTCTACTCCGAACATGTATCTAACAAACGTCAATATTTACCAAACGTTTGCCAGTCTTCGAAGAAAGTTTCAGGTCAGCCGTCTCAGGGGATAAATGGGACGATTCCACAACCTATCATAATAGAACCAAGGTCTTCCAGATGGACACATTTGAAACGACAGCGATATCTACCCACAACGTCAGATAGACAAGTATCCACATCGGGAAACGCAACATTGTTTCGAAACCAGAGCAATCCAGTTCACGAAAACCTTCGGTTCTCAAAGAAAACCGCAGTAACCTCATCCACGAATTTGATACCACCAAACGAACTTGGAGGACCTTCTATTCCAAGGCCCGTAAGTGATCCTAAGAGCTCTTCTCAACATTTTAAGACAACTCAACCGATGCTAGAATACACAGTTTTAGAGACTGGAATACCTGCGAGGAAAAACGGTCAGAAGTTCAAAGAAATCTACAACTCGAAGGATTCATTGGATGTTTCAACCTCATTTACATCAATCATATCCAATGACTTTTCCACACAACAGTCTGACAAATTCCGTGCTTACCATGTAATCGAATCAGGAACTTCAAACGATACGTTCGCAGTTGGCCAGAGAAAACACGAAACAGGTCAAGGATTTAGTCGGGGGGAACACGCACCCGGACCGAAACTTGTCAACGAGCATATGAGCCAGACCCCTGAACATCCTGATTCCGCATCTCTTCTCATCCCCGACTCTCCATCTTCTGGGAAAGGTGTAGTACAGTTTCGAAGAACATTACATAGGTCAAAGCAGAAACACAGGTGCAGTAGCTGCTGCAGCACATTTAACACGGAAAGAGCATACACAAGGCATATGGTCACGGAACACAACCATACTAAGACCCATATCTGCATTTTTTGTGAGAAGGGTTTCCAGGACAAGTTCGACCTGAAAAGGCACTGCCGCACTCATACAGGTACAGTTGGTCATTAATTTGTTTTCTTAAGTGAAGGTTATATTAAAGTAAAATGTATGTCAGTAGATAATTCATTCTGCAAGAGAAACTGGTGGAAGTAGTAATGATATGTAATATATAACATTTGTGAGAAGGCTATTATCTAGTTGCCTATATTTAACGGCGCACTATACATGCAGGCTGTAGTTCTATCTGGTGAAGGCGTTTTGCATTCAATGAATTAAACCTGCCTGGTACCCATTAAGCCCACCTGTGTTGAGTGCAGCAACATGTGGGTAAACGTCCTGCTGAATGGAAATCTACTATGGCTGGTATTCGAACCCTCGTCCCTCTTGTTGAAAGACGAGAATTGTAACCACTAGACCACGACGCCCTCAAAGAAAGGATGGCATATTTTAGGCCTTCTTAATCATGAGATCGCAAATGTCAATACAATGAAGTACATGTGAGGAATGCTTTTGGTATAAGATTCACGCTGGTATTTCCTAAATCAAGTTGAATGATTATCCTCTTAATCGTATTGTTTTCTTTATGCTCCAAAGGTGTAAGGCCTTACAAGTGCAACATCTGTTCACGCTCCTTCACCCAACGCGTCTCTCTGGAGACCCACATCAGCAAGGTCCATGGGATGCCACTGACCTACGGCTTCAAGGAGCGACGAAAGAAGATTTACGTGTGCGAGGACTGTGGGAATTCTGCCAAGGAGGCGTATGACCATTACCTTCACATGTGGATCTCACACTCGCGTCTGGCGATGCCCAAACGTCTTCGACATAAAGTGAAGCACAAGATCAAGAAGATCAGTCAAGATGGTGATGTTAAAAGCGAGGAACAACTTTTGGCAGACGATGTGGCTGTCACCCAGGCGATTCGTTGTCTTCGAGATATCATACAGTCTCAAGGCTAAGGTATCTTAATACTAGATGCTATATTGTTAACCTAAATTTGTAATATATCCTCAAAATACCCCAGGATGTGATTTGTTTTTAGTAAATGTAGTCATAATGAGAAAAAAATCTTCAAAAATGGTTTGTTAAGTTTAAAATCATGGCATTATTTTTGTGTATCTAGGGAATTTTTTTTGTATCTAGGGCATTATTTTTGTGTATTTGTTGCATTACTCGGACGTTCTTTTTTCAACTCGTAATTTTTGTAATTGCTTGACTGATTCGTATGAATTTGAAAACTGCATTAGCTTGGTAGATTATTTATACTCCGGTAGGAGAAACAGCTGACTTTAAGCACACCTGAAAATGAATAGGCAAGAACTCAACGTCGGTTGTATGGTTAGATATGGAGTTGGGTTTGAGTTTTAAGAGTCGCGTTAGATTGGAACTCCGCAACGCATTTCTTAATTAACTGTACATGGCCACGATGACAGGTGGGTAGAATGATCCATGGTTAGACTTCGTTTTCACCTGGCTCCCTTCCATTTTGCAAAAGTCTTTCAGGGATGTGAATATAACAAAGAAATGGCACGGTCCGGCACTCGAATTTATTTAATGTTTATTGCCTCCTGTGACTCTCGCTCCATGTTCGGAAGCCAAGCCAATCGTTGGCACGATGTTTTGGAGTTTCTGTTCGTACGTATTTTTTTTCTTAATCAAGACAAAAGCGACTACAAGTACCACCCGCAAACACTTGATAATAATGATGATGATGATATTGATGATAATAATACGCAACATTTATTGCGCTTGCATATTGCGAATGTTTCTAAGCGCTGCATTCGAATACTTTGGCTTTAGCAAGGCTACCCTGATCGGACGCTCAGCCAATCAAGGAATTCTTTCCTACCGAGTACCAATTTGCTATATCTTGGTGAAGAGTGGTAAATAATGATAAAAGCCAAGCCAAAGAACGCGAGTGCTGCAGTGGGATTAGAACCCCAACCTTTTGGTTCAGAGTCCGGAGACTCATCCACTGAGTTGTAACGCATCTACAATCAGCAAAGTTTCCGAATATTCAGCACTGTACAACAGGGACCTGGGGAGGGGGATTACCACGTTTAGGCATACGTTTTGCCCACTTTCGTCGCATGGAATCCGAATTTTTGCATTCGTGTCCTTGCCAAAACTAGGCCAAACTTTGCGCTTTCCTGTCCCGCAATCATTGAAATTTGGCAAGACTCGTGCTTTGTATTGCTTAAACAAAGCGCCGTTTATATTCAATCACGAATTTATAGCGTAATATGTGTTAAGTAGAAAAAAAATGGATATCGGATTATTTAGTACATATAATACATTTTATTCATCATATTCAATGATTTATACTCGTTTAGAATACAAAATGAGGTGTAGGTCTTGGTTTATTTGTATGTACTGAGTAGCGTCTAGCGCAATAGGCCAGTATAACACGATATGGGTAATAAAGCGGGGTATACTTACATGTATGTAAAGTTGTATTTAATTTTGGATATGAAAGGCATTACTTATATTTTTTATTAGTATCTTCGACGCAATTTACTTCGTGGTGATAGAGAAGTAATACGCATATTTTATGTTGACGAAAACGACATGTGTTTGTAAATATACAGAGATAACTGTTGTGGGATTGTAGTATTCCAACGTAAACCTCTTCCGCGATAGCAATTTTTTGCGATGTTGTATTATAACACTGTTCCTTCTTTCGTACATATTATTATTGCACTTGCTCATAATATATTATAATAACTCTTTTAATTCAAATTCCGTCATGATTTCTTAAGATAACCTATACAACAGTGCCAATCTCTTTGTAACGCTTGTGTGTTTTTTCATAAAACTATAAACATGATACAACCTAAGTTGTGAATTCGGTTCACAAATGGTAGTACAATGTTTATCGACATAAAATGATTTTTGAATAATGTAAATATTCATTTTTGAGAAATATATCACTATGCAAATTGTAAATTGCAGTATTTGTATTAAAAATTCAATATCGTGGGCATTATTACAAATCGAAGTGGTGAACTGCATTGGGGGTAAGGGATAATCTTTTAGGTACATGGGTTTCTTTTGTTAAAGGTCGCCGTACCAGACCAGACACCCCAAAACCAAAACCAACTCGCCCAAAATAAGTTTTGAGATTTATATTGAGCTTGGAAAAAGCAGCCTATGCTTAAACATGATATATGATAACTTGTCAACATTGACCAACAATAACACATAAGAGCACACAATGTAGAATAAATTCAGGGAGAGCTTCAAAGAGAACAGGGTTAATAGCTGTGTTGTTCGCTCAAGCATGAGATGCGCACACGTCACATTCGTGAAGTTAAATGATCTTTACAACTTCAAATCTTGACACTGTCAAGAATTCTTTCAGATAACACAGTTTTTCAAATTTTTACTTTGCAAATGACAAGTTTAGCTATTTGAATGGAACATTCCAAGGCGATTTATTGTTAATCTTCGGGTGTCTGGTTATATAATTTTATTGACTTGTAATTATAAAATTCACATTTGAACACACTTCCAATAATACATTTTTTGCAACCGAAATTAAACATGGAGCTTTGATTGTGTTGTTGTTTGTGATGTCATTTGTAATATTCCGCGCCCAATTGAGTAAACAAAAAGAACTTTCAAGAAACAGTTCATCATTTAGTATTGATTGTTAGTAATGTCGTCCCGACGTTCTTTTCTCTTGTATTATTACATGAAATCATAATTATTTTGTATTGTTATACACGTATGCACGATACGTCTTCCTTCTGACACAATGAAATGCCACTGCAATTGACATTATTATGCAATAACTCAGTTATCAACTATATTAAAAAAATTATTTGTGGAAAATATTTGCATAGATTAAATTTCATTTGATAAAATAAAAATAAATAGGCGGGAATATGGTCTCACGTCAACGGTTTCACTAAAATAATACATAGCTGAAAAAAATCTCATAACTTTGTTTCATCTTGTCTGATTTTGATGAAATAAATATAGGTAAATGGACAATCCCTGCTTCTTTTACACTTACTCACTGTCAAAATCTTTCTGGTTTATACGATATGCATAAGATCAAAAGATAAGAGTGGAAAATGATATAATTTATTTCTGATAATCTTATTGAACAATTTCACACAAATCGTTAAATTATACCTTTACATACATGTCCGCACATTCTGATAAATACACCATGTGTTGAATAATAGCGATGTTCAAAAGTTCGTTTAGTCTATACACCGGGCATAAAAACAGGTGACGAATGAAATTAACCTAATAATGGAAACCCTTGTTATTTTTACTCTAGGATTTTTTTATTTTTTATTAAAGTCCGTCGCATTCTGCGCCCCAATACCGTCGTTGCCTTGTAGAAGTGTGTCCAGGGGCCCGTAACACAAAACAAAACTTAGTAATGATCGTCGAGCTTTTTTATTATTACGCTTGACTGCATTGACCACAATTATGATTAAGCGTACGATTAATCGCTGACCATTGTGTTACGGGACCCATAATGAAAATTATGATTTTAAAGAAAGAAAATGTTTCCAAAAAGGTGGTAAGAAATCTGTCATCGCCTGACACCTATGACACTTCGGATGCCAACGCTTTGCATAATTTTTGCAAACCTTGGATGTTGTCTCATAGAACCTTGCAATGAAAATATTCATTTAGAATGGGGCGAGTTACGTTCCGATTGCAGTCCCTTGAGTTTGGTAGGTTATCTTTAATTCTGGATATAGGAATTGGCGGATGTAAGGACAAGTCGCAAGGGTTCAGTGGGTTGCTGTGTCTTTTATTTGGCACATTCTTCATTCCTTCATTATGACACAATATTTATGAAAACGGGAATCTGCCGTTGGTGCGTTATGAAAATGGGGCGTGATCTGTGTTGAAGCTTTCTGTATGATATATATATCGTGTGTGGAAGAGTGTTGCCAAGGGTGGTCGCAGATTGTTGAGTCCATGTTAACTCAAGAACACTCTGATACCATTGTTCTTCCAGGGTTAGTGGTTTCATGAATTTCCCATAAGAAACTTCCACGAACTTATCGAATGACCAACTTCAACCCTGGGTATAACACTATACTCTACACTAAAGCGAACTTAAAATCCTATTGCAACACTAAACCTAAACCCTGTTTCTTAGACGAAATTACCTGGAGCAATTGTCGGAGGAACAAATGCCGTATCACCTAATTGGTACCTGATGGAATGTCAATTTGGCATTTGCTGGTGTGCGTTTGGTATGTGCGCGTTTGACGAATCACCACACTCATCACTAGCGTATCCAGCATCAACTACGACAGAAAATGCATGGGCCCATGCACAAGCATAATAGAGTCACTATTGTCCGCCGACAATTGGGCCCCTGAAGTGGTTTGTAGGATCTGATGCTGGATACGCACCTGCTCATAAATGAACAGAGAGCATAATGTAGACGAAGTTTCCGTAATCAATAGACTCGAGTCCCGTTTCACAAAGACTTGTTATAATACCAAATGCAATATTTCTTTACTGACTTTACTATCGGTCAACAAGAGTGAAGGATTTCAGTGGTTTATAAATGTTATCGACAATTTGTTATTGTAACCAGTTTTATGAAACGGACCCCTTATGAATTGACGCCATCGTATCCCCATCTTTATAGAGGTAAGTGCTATTGCCTTGTTCTCAGGTAATGCGTGATATGCAGCTGACTCATCTTTGACAACTCCGTTTACACGTACTCCTATATCCTCTGAGGGAGGGCGATATGATATTATTACGTAACATGCATAAGGTCTATCGAGTATATGGATTCAAGAACGACCCAAGTCCCCATCATGGTCAAATTTGGTTTAACATGGCATGTTATAGCTTATACGAGCTCATCTTATTTTGTGATTTATATCCCAGGCATTCCCCGCAAAAGTGACCGAAATAAATGAACAAAATGACCAAATCCCATTGGAAATACATACTTGCTTTCCTCGAATTGAGCTAAAAAAATAAAAGACTATAGTTTACTTCATTTATCCAGTGAAAATGAAAAAAAAACGAAAAAAATAATTCTAAGGACGGTTACTTTTCGATGTTTTATTCCCAAATGAGCTAAATCAAAAAAATCATAATTATGGTATTTTTTAAATATTCATCAAAATTCGCACAGATGGTGTGAACTTGTATTCACAACATGTACCTACAAATCTGATTCCATAACATTATGATAAGTAGTAAAATAAGACACATTTTCCATTACCCGGTAGTGGATTAAGCTCCTTTTTTATACCGGTAGGTATAAATGAATGCAACTGTTTATCTCAAGACACTCGATCCGCTCTGTCATGAGTAATATTCAAACGACTTCTGAATTCCTAAAAATATTCACATATAACATAATTGCATAATTTGTTTTCGCTCATGTCAATATGTAATCATAATGATAAATTGATTTTATGTTACAAGTAAGTAACGAGTCTGCAGAGTGTACCATAGTATGAGAGGGAATGCGTGTGTGGGTTTGGGTGCTTCCGTGTGTTTGTGTGTTTCTGATGTCTGATGACGGCACAGAGGGTTGAAATTTTTAAAAGATTTATTTCTTGTTTATTTTGCATATTATGTATTGTATATATTTACCATTATAATTTGTATGTATTTTAATTAACAGGGCCCAATTGCAAACCAGCTTTTTATCTTTGTTAATGTTTTTATCGTGTACAGCTGAATTGGTTACCTTGTATAAAGATGTCAAATAAATAAATAAAAAGTAAATAAATGGGACAAAACTGTTTTGGATTTAGACTACTTTGGAATAAAACTCAAATTTGCAATCAATTTTTACCAACTTTCCCATTTTTTTTCCATATGCAATATGGTGCATTTGATTCCCAGGTCTAGATACATATATTTAAATCAAAAACTCAATTTCGATCAAAAGTGGATTTAGCCCCTTTTGGAATCAAGCTCTTCATTAGTTCTGCATCGGTCAGGTATTAGAGTATTCACAGTTATTAATCTCTTTCCACAAGTCAGACATTGACAGTCCAGCTCCCTAACTTCTGATACGAATTTGGTACGTTTCAGTTGCTTCACCTTCCGGTTACGTGTCATATTATGAGGATCATTTAGTTCGTCTGCTTCGTCACGTGTTAGTTTTCGAAGCTCAGCAATCGACCAAGGTCGCCTGCGGCTTTTACTTCTGGTTCTGTGGTGTTGATGACACGCCGTTGCGCACCCGATAGTGGTTGCGCGTACAGTCAAGCATGATGCGCGCGAATTTGGATGAATGTGCGTTGGTGATTGGACGGTTAATTCCATTCCCTTCAAATGTCAAAATTACAGGACATGAATAAGCTTTAACAATGTAACTTTGTAAATAAATGCATAAATCCACATATTCTTCAAAGAATTTCAGACCATTTTTTTGGTGTACAGAGTAACACAATCTGATTAGATCACTTATTACATACATATTCCAAACACCAGACAAACTATTTTTAAATCTTCAGTATACAAATAATAAACATATGAAATAATTTAACATGTTTAAGCTCCTTTATTGAAAACGATTTTAGGTCACCATAAACTCACATTTGCGGATAAATAAAAAGAGAAAAAAACATACCACAAAACATCCTACCGTAATATAAATGTTAGATATGGCCATTATCTTTTACCGTCTACCCAAGTTTGTATGCAAGCCTAATTTCATTATTTTGTTTGAAGTTAATGATACAATATCAATGCATATCTTAGATCTGCAATTGTCTACACGATTTTTTTATTTGTTCTTAGATTTATTTTTTATTCTTCGTGCACATGAACAAAATGAGAAAAACTAGCATCCTGCTAATCGTAATTATCATGATATATGCATAAGAAATATATATTAAAAAAAAGAAGAAATAAAGTTACACATCAACCCCTACATAAATCAAATCGTCCAACAAGTCCTTTACATGACACAAGTGTTTTCTTTTCCCCTAGTAAACCTGAAATATAATCTTTCAAGCAACTAATAAAACCATTACATATTACTGCTTATTATTAGCGCAGTAATTTCATTCAGGAGTACTCCGTTTATAATCAAATACCCTTTTATTGGAGTGGGGACATCTCAATGAAATCAATTAGAAATTAGTAAGACTGGACCAACAACGAAAGTCCATAGTAAAACATTAATGGTGATTTAAAACAGCAGTTTGGTCCTGTGCAAACGACATATTGCATTTTTTTTCAGCTTCGAAACTGATGACAGAATAATAATAATAATATAGGGTATTTATATTGCGCACATATCCACCTTGTTAGGTGCTCAAGGCGCTCCTATATTACCCGGCTAAGCTAGGCGTTCATAGCGCACACAGCTTTTTAAGGAATTACTTCGTACCGGTACCCATTTACCTCACCTGGGTTGAGTGCAGCACATTGTGGATCAGTTTATTGCCGAAGGAAATTACGCCATGGCTGAGATTCGAACCCACGACCCTCTGTTTTAAAGTCCGAAGACTAATCCACTGGGCCACAACGCTCCGCAGAACTGCAGTCCCGGCTCACCAGTTTTCGACAAAGACCTCTTAGATGTTCTAGAAGTCATTCTGCGTCGCTTATTCAAAAATTTTCAATTATACAAGGGGTTAAGACGTTCATTAGTGAACTTCCGTTTTAAGATATCGATGGAGGACATATTCTGCGGGAATGTATACTGCCCGCTACGTACACAAATTCAAAAGTAGATTTATTTTCCAAACAATCTGAAAAAAGGGCAATGCTAGTGCCACAACCTCAAAACCTTAACCACATAGAGTATGCGCGTGCGTTGTAATTTTGGAAGGGGTATGTTTTAAGTACGTTTCTTCCGTCTACCATTAAGAAACAAAATAAAACTATTGATCGCTTTGTAAGGCCTATATGAATACGGTTATCATGGTTATGAAAAGGGCAGTGGCTACTTGCAACACGTTACACGAGGTTTTGATGCCACTCCCGGACGGTGGGGTCCCATCCGAACTGGGTGTAGTGCCGCCTCCAGTAGGCCCAGATTGAGGATCGATAGACGAGGCATCCGGAGTAGAAACGTCTGAAGGTACAGAAGTATCCGTATAAGACGCGTTGGAAATAAAACAAAAATATTATTTCAATGTCAATTTATCAAATTAAGTTTAATTATACAAGTCAGTTGAGGTAACACTCAAGGAATGAATTCGGCTCGACCTCATTACAAGGTCTGTTATAACTTAATGTTGCTTAATGCAACCACGAAGTTCAGAAGCAGAATTCATAACTGGTAATTGAGGATGCTATCTTTTATCGGGGCCTTTACCGAATTGAATAAACCGTTTTGAAATTACTGAATTGCAATACACAAGTTATCAAAGAGATGAGAGATATTAGAGATTTTTCGCAAAAGCTTTACATATGCTTTTTAGAACGTAGTTCACCTGTTGTCTGATAAATAAAAAAATGAAGCTTTGTGGAGGGTCGGTGAATCGAAACAGTAGTTTAGTTTCGACATATTTTTTTTTCCGCAAAGTCTGAAAGGCAGTTGTAACTGCTCTTCTTATTTAGCGACCCTCGACAAAGGCTTTAAGGGGAATCCAGCCTTGGTCACAACATGTATTCGAAATAAGAAAAAAAAAGTAAGAAAGAATGGTGAAAAATGGAAAGGAATCAGACAAGAAATTAGAAAGTCATGGCTGTTTAAAAATTGAGATCCATAAGACTTCGTAGATTTCAAATTGGCAACTGTGTGAGTGGATTATGACAAGAGACAAGGACAACTATCCCATAGGCCATGTACTTCATTATCAGGGATTTGTGTTTTTCTCTCAAGTGCCAAGTCCCTTTGGGCAGTAATCTAAGTATTACCCAGCAGGTATATTGTTTATGTCCTCATGAAAGAAGAATATAATTTAAAGTAAAAATATTGAAAAGAGACATTATAGCCATATTATGTATTGGAGTACATGGAGGAGTAGTCCCTGCCTTACATCACTATGACATCCCATATGTGCATAGTATGTACCAATTTTGCAACCTTTAAAAGTTCTTAGCTTTCTTATTGTTTGTCCAATACCGTTCAAACTTTCCCTTATCAAATTATCTGATTTTTTTTCTTTTCGTCTAAAACAATTTATGGGGGGGGGGGGGGTTGGATTCCCCTTTAATTGTAACTCAACTTGTATTTTCAATCCATTTGCTGCCTTGTAGGATTCATTCTGAGTCGGTGAGCGAAAGCCCACTAATATCCCGAGATGTACATATACTTACATTCCGACTAGTGGTTTTAAAGAAATCGTAAGAAGCGTATTTTGATTGGCAAAATCATTAAATTCATATCCAGAGTATTCGACCATTTTACAGCATTGTGTCATGTTCGTTGCCTTATGTTTTTGCAAGGTTCCTACATGGAACCTTGCAACCCAGCTCGTAGCCTAAGATCATAACACCAGTAACTGTTTACGACTCCCAAGACAAGTGTAGCATATGGTACGCGAGCTTTCTCTGCCTCAGCACCCCTCTGGAATAATTTGCTAATGAACTTCAGAATTATACCATCACTGGAGACCTTCAAATCTAAACTGGAATCTCATTTTTTCTAAGAGAATTAGTTATTGGCACTTTGACACTTAACCGGAATCTCTTATTCTTTCTTTTATTGTGCGCCACGGAATATTTCTAGATAAATGGCGCTATATAAATGCCTATTACTATTGTTATTAACATGGTCACAAACGCCAACCCCCCCCCCCCCCCCCCAGTTGTGATTGACTGGAAGAATGGGTCAGCATCTCTGCTTACCGTTTTTCAAATATTATGTTATTTTTTTCTTATTTAGTTGAGGAAAAAAAATCTGACCCAAAAATAGTAAGAAATTACAAGATATAACCGTCCCAAACGGTTAAAATCGGTCTTGTCATTTAAATAACACGCTTATTTTAGCCGATCGTTGCCAAAAAGCATACATGTAAATAGAGTGAGAGGTAATAATCATGTTTTCTAATGATAACAACAAATTTACTGACCATTATTCATGACTGTCACCGTGAAGTTACACACATCTGTGTTTCCTCTCGTATCAAAGGCTTGGTATGACATGCTGTAGTTCCCCTCTCTGAAATTACCTCCATTGGTTCCTGGTCCCAGAAATTCCAAGGTAGCACAGTTGGACCAAGCGTTCAAAGTAGGCTCACTCCATGAGACCTGCTGCGTGCTGTCTGTCGAGCTACTGCTGATGGGTACAGAGATGTCCATAGGGCAATCCACGATGGTAACAGGTTCGGTTTAATCAACTGTTGAAAAGTAGATGGACTAGATTTCAGGTTGAAATGGTATATTAAAAAGCATTTACAGCTACTACGCAGACGCTTTCTGAGACGCTGCGAATATATTGTCACAAGCTCTTCTTGACAAAGGTTTCAAAGAGTAATTTTCACGAATCGGTGAATGAAAAATAAGCAGTGTCGTCCTGGACTCTGGACAGTCGACGTCTTAACATTTTTTTGTCAGCTACGAATCTTAGGACGAACTGGTGTCCCGGTTCACGATTTTTCGACTATGACGTCTAAGTTGTTCAATTTTATTTGGCGGCCGTTTTCGATAAATTTGCTATGCTGCAGAATCCGACCCCTTCCGAATTCGAGAACTCCCTAATTATTTCTTGAGGAATGCACTCACTATTGAAAACTCACAAATACATGTACTCGCAAGCTTTATGAGTTAAAGTAACCGGCTATGTGATATGTCAGAGTCTCGTCTTACAAATAATTGCGATTGATTCGATCGACCCGGAATTTATGGAAATCCATATGATTGGCCAGTTTTCTACTCGAAATCATACATTGTCCTTTTGTAAACAAAGAAAACAATCAATGCATTAATGTACATCATATATAGAACACATTTTTAACAAGCATGCATTTTAGATGTTGACGTCGATGGATATCCATACGTGTGGTTGATTGGATCAATTATCGCCACACTTAAAAGACGACCCCAAGGTGTACGATCTAGCAAACCAGGGAGGTATTAGATCAGAGCGGTCGATGCAGTTTGAAGGCGGCGTCTCTCCGGGAATGGTATGACACACATTAAGTGGTCTAAAGCTGGCAATATTCAGCGTATATGGGGAAAAGGTGCGCTACCTCACGCTTTTCGATTTCTCCTTAAATGATAAGTCCATCTCAACCATTAGTTGGTTTGAACTAAAAGAGAAACATCCAACAAGCATAACACTGAAAATTTCATCAAAATCGGATGTAAAATAAGAAAGTAATGACAATTAACAAAAACAGTAATATGCATATCCTGGTCGGTATGCAAATAAGGAGACTGATGACGTCATCCACTCACTTATTTATTTTGTATTTCATTATATGAACTATAAAATATTCTAATTTTTCCTCATTGTAAATTGAAACAAATATTTCTTCCTCCCTGAACATGTGAAATTAGCTTTGTTTTAATACTACATGTATATGGTTTAGTATAGTTGGTACTTATTGTCGAATCTGTAAAAAAATGAAATATTGTATAATTCAAGCAATAAAAAAGCAAAATATATAGTTAGTGATGGACATCATTGACTGTCCCATTTGCATGTCACTGAGATGTGCATCGATTTTGTGAAAAATAAGCAAAACGTTAATGTCATAACTTTCTTATTTTTTAATCAAATTTGGATGCAATTTTTAGCGTTTTGCTGGTTGGATTTTTCTCTATTGGTCCAAATCATCATTTTTTTCTCTGGTGTGGACCTAACCTTTATAAAGACCCACTTTTATGTGAGTAACAAAGCTCCCGTTAGAAATATTAGTTTATGAATAAAACAATCAGCTTGCCAGTTTCTCGAAATATGTGATATAAAATAAAAAAAAACAAAGAACCGTCGTCAGGTTTGTCATCATGTTTATCATGCAGCTTGAATATAAGAATGTGCCATCCAATCAAGTTCAAGGCGCCCTCCCTGCGTCCAAGAAAAAAAACCGTATTATGTTCAGTGTTATTTTTGCCATCATAATCATTATTTGCCTCATTATTTGTAGTACATCAGTGAAACGATAAGTGTACTCCCCTTCTTTCAAATGGAGCCCATCTCAACGTTCACAATGTACGCATGACTGAGTACGAACAATGAACAATGATGGAAAGTGGTGTTACCAAAGTTCCTTGTCAGGAGCAAAGGCGAATTTTAGTTGGTTTGTATTGCTTTTACTGCCCTCTATTCGGAAAAAGGAAGTTCGTGGCTTAAATATCCATCATTTATTTCATCTTTCATACGAGACCTTGCGAAAAATATGATTGAACGCATGGTCGAGAAAAAGTAGCATGAAAATATTATTGATTTGTACCTAATGGACGGATCATCGAAAACCAATCAATTCAAATAAAACAGCAGAAAATGTGCTACACTGCTACTGGTGGGCCATTAGCGGTTAGTGAGATTGCCCTGAGTGTTATGTTTAAGTCTTTCTAACTTGTAAAAACATATCTTTAAATGATAAGACGAGGGGGGGGGGGTGTTTAACCCAATAAACAATAAACCTTCCTAGCTAAAAATGGCTTTCTATTCTACCTTGTCTGCACTTGTAAAAAGTGATGTGCCTTTTTTTTGCTTCACCCTGCCCCTTCACATGTCCTTCCGCCCATGTAAAAATCAGTGGTACATGCAATGATTGAGAGAAGTTTGAGATACAAGTTATCAAAATCATTACCGTTGTAATATTGAAAACTCCAGCCCGCGACGATAAAAAAGCCTCCCTCCATCTAGACTGGTCAATATGTGGTTTGACCCGGAACAAATTGCAACAAATGATTTTTTCAACGGTTTTTTGTAGTATTTGACCTCAGGAATAACATACTAAAAATCTACCAAAAATCCGCATATGGGAAAGTAGTTAATTTTAAGATGGCGTCCAAGATGGCCGCCAGTCACTGAAAATGGATATAACTCACTCATTATCCACCCTAGAATCATATTTGGGTTCATATTCCATGGCCCAGTGGATAAACGAATTTATTGATACAAGAGTGAATATTAGCACTCCTGGGTACCAGGAAAATCCAAGATGGCGCCCAAAATGGCTGCAGGAGGCTAAAAATCCATAATTCATCTATTACTTACTTAAGTGGCTTTAATTTGGTTTTTATTCAATGGTTTCGATGGTGAAGAAATATCGGGACAAGTTACAAAGACAGCCAGTGGTCTGGTGTGTCCAAAAATTCAAGATGGCTTCCAAAAATTGGGTTTAAAATGGCTGTTAATACTTAAAATGGACATAGCTCATATAATATTCACCCGGAAGATATGATTTTGGTGTCTAGACCATGGTTTCAATTGTCAAATAGTATATTGCGACAAGTTACAGGGACAGTCAGTGGTCCAGTATGTTAAAAAAATCTAAGATGGCTTCCAAAAAATGGAGTAGAAAACTGTTGTTTCTACTAAAAAAAAACATAGTTTGTTCAATATCCGGGAATATGATTTTTGTGCCTATACCGTGGTTAAATGAGTCAAATAATAAATTGGGATACATGTAAGTTACAAGGACGATGGGTTGTCAAGTAAGTCCACAATGGCTTAAAAGATAGTATAAATTAGCCGCTGGTATTTACAAATGGACATAACTCATGTAATATCCGTCAAGGGTATGTGATTTTTGATGTCTTTACCATGGTTTTAAAAGTCAGAAAATTAGTTACAAGGACAGTCAGTGGGCCAGTACGTCGAAATTCCACAATGGCTTCAAAAAAATCGGAGTCTAAAATTACTGCTGGTACTTTGAAAATTGACATAGTTCATTTAAAATCCACCAAGGAGATATGATTTCGGTGTTCACACTATGGTTTCATGGTTGAAATAATACGTTTGGACTGGTTAATGATTTTGCAGTTGTCCAGTTTGCCTAAAAATCCAAGAGGGTTTTCAAAAAAGGCATCTAGAATTACTCGTATCACTCAATAATGGTCAGAGTTCTACAATATCTATTTGTAAAAATTAATTTTGGTGTCTAAATTTTGGTATGAAGGGCCAAATAATACATTCGAAAGAAACAAGGATGGTAAGTATTCCATGTTGTCAAAAACAACAATCCATGGCGAATTCTAAAATTTCATCAAAATGGGTGCTGTTGCCAACTCATGAAACAATATGATAATTTATCCCTATGCATTTAAGTGTAGGCACCAAGATTATTTCTCACAGGTGGATATTGTATGAACTATATCAATTTTTAAGTAACAGCAGTCACTTAAAAACTTTTTTTTTAAAGCCAACTTGGATTTTAAGGCAAAATGGATAACTGCATATCCTGGTAACCAGTCCCAAAGTATTTTTGACCCTTGAAACCCTAGTTTAGACACCAAAATGATATCCCCAATGTGTATTTGTAATGTTCTGCATCAACTTTTAAGTACAACAGTCATTTAAGACCCCCATTTTTTAAGCCATCTTCAATTTTCGAACATACCTGGCACCCGACTGTCCTTTCAACTTAACCCAATGTATTATTTGACCCTTTAAACTCTAGTGTAGCCAGTAAAATTGTACCTCCGAGGTGTATTTCTTATAAACTATGTATAATTTTAAGTAACAGCAGTCAATTTACACCCCATTTTTTAAGTCATCTTGGATTCTTTAACATACATGTACAAACAACTGACTGGTCTTGTAACTTACCCTAGTGTATTACTTAACCCTTTACACCATGGTTTAGACACCAAACTTATATTCCCAAGACATGTATTGAACAGACTGTTTCCTTTTATAAGTAACATCAGACATTTTTCTACTCCATTTTTGGAAGCCATCGTGGAATTTTGGACAAACTGACTTTCATTGTAACTTGTCCTAATATATAATTTGACCCTAGTTTAGACACTGAAATCAAATCTCACAGGCGGATACAAAATGAGCATTGCCCCTTTTAAGTATCAGCAGCCATTTTAGAATCAATTTTTGGAAGCCATATTGGATTTTTAGTCATACCAGACCACTGACCATCCTTAAAACTTGTCCTAATGTAATATTTTGACCCTTGAAACCAGTGGTTTAGACATTAAAGTCACATCTCCCAGGCCAAAATAAAATGAGTTATGTCTGCTTTAAGTAAACGCAGCCATTTAAGAAACAATTTTTGGAACACATCGCAGATTTTTGCACATACCAGACCACTGACTTTCCTTGTAACTTGTCCCAATGTATTATTTGACCCAGTAAACCATGGCATGGACACAAAAATCATGTTTCTTGATAATGAAGAAACTATGTCGGGTTCTTTTAAAGTAGTAACAGCAATTTTAGACTTCATTTTTGGAAGCCATTTTGTTTTTTATAAACATGCTGGACCACTGATTGTCCTTAACTGCAGATGAAAATTCGGTAGCACCAGTTTTCCATTATTCTAACTTGGCCAGGCGTGCATTGTGAACTTCGAGATGGGTCCGAAATGAAAGAAAAGATATATATCTATCCATTCATGTACATTAATGTAGGAAAACAGTGATAGGAAAAAAATACATTGAATTACGGTTCCCCTTCTCGTTGGACCATAGACCAACATGCTGGGACGCAATGATCACCAACAAAAAATGTAGACGTACATGCAGCCTCATACCTGACATATACCGTCTTTACATGTAATCGGCTTTTGGTTCAGAACCAAAAGCCGATGCTTTCTGTTTACACGTAATAATAAAATCCGATTCTGCATCGGCTCGCGGTTCTGGGGAGTGTTCCATCAACATTTTCATCCGACAAGTTGTCAGATCTGACATCTTTCTCTGATGTTGATTGGCTGAGAGGTACTGTTACTATGGTAACTGTCGGATAAAATGGGACTTGTCGGATAAAACGTCCGACAAGTCCTTTCACGAAACGCCCCCCTGAACCTAGAACCGAGAGCCGATTCAAGTTAATCGCGTTTACACGCTATGAAAAAGCCGATGCTGCATCGGCTCGCGGTTCAGAACCGCTAGCCGATGCAAAAGCCGATCACATGTAAACAGCGTATCAAAGGCCCAAGTCACGATGAACTATCCCCCCCCCCCCTGAGCTGAATACAAATAAAAGAAATTAACATGGGTCTTACTGCCAGTGATCCGAATAGATTGAGGACTGAACGTATGCTTGACACCAGTCTTTAGAGACACAGTGATGTTGTCATGGATTTTGACGGATTTAGACATTGTGTCGTATTCCACCAGCTTATTTCGTATTAAGAAAAGCGTGCTTCCATACTTTTCCATGTCCGTCCTTACTTCACCTTCCTCAAAAGGCAGATTCCCTATCATGGTCCGATTCCCACTGTTGAGTGTATCCGTATAACCTAAGATAGTCGAATTGTACATATAGTACAAACGGGCTAGTGAGAGAAATGGGGAAAAAACGTAGGAAGTTTAAAATTGGATATCAATATTGAATTATCACGAATATTTTTTCGGGGCATGGTTTGTTTGTTTTGGTCGCATCATACTCAATATATCCATGAAATCCAACAGCAACCATTCAAAAGCCGTTATGACGACAAAATAAAAAGCGGAAATGTCCCATAGAACAAATATAGGATTTGAAAAGTTAGTTTCATACATAATGTATATAGATCCTGGAGTTTAAAATAGTATACAATTATCTCTAGCAATCTTTCGTTTTGGTAATGTTTCTTGTCACAAAAATATATGAGAAATCAAAGGGGTAACGGATGTTTTTGAAGGCTCCTAGAAAGGCATTAAGACCAGTGACCATAATTTTTCAAATTATTATCAAATTGTAGATTCTAAAAAAAGCTTAACAAAAGAAAAAGATATATCACAGAGTCAACACTGTTTCTACACGGAATTGTCTCCAAGAGCATACACAGGTCATATTTATTTACTCTTTACGCCATTTTGCTGTTATTATTGGATATGTATTGTCAATTATCATTTATTTTATACATTGCATTTGTATTTGTTAATTCGTTGATAACCAGCGAGCACCAAATGTCCATTCAATTGGACAATAAATTCACAATTAAATTCAATTGTCTAGCTATTTTTTGGTTTTATTGTTATTTTAGAAGTCTTTAAATGCATATTTAACCAACCCGTATACTACGTTCAGATTTGATATTTCAAAGGGCATGTGTTTATTAATAATAATAATAGCTGGATTAATAAAGCGCTTATTTTGCTTGAAGATACAAAGCGCTGGTATTATTACCCCGGCTTTAGCTCGAGCTACCATCACCGTCGCTCAGTGCATGCAAGAAATTACTCCTGCCGGGTACCCATTCACCTCACCTGGGTCGAGTGCAGCACAGTGTGGATAAATTTCTTGCTGAAGGAAAACACGCCATGGCTAGGATTCGAACTCACGACCCTCTGTTTCAAAGGCGAGAGTCAGAACCACTAGACCAGGACACCCCCACCGTTTAGACGTCTACCCTGTCTTACTGTGGAAGAGCCGTGGTGTAGTGGTTCTGACTCTCGCCTTGTAAACAGAGGGTCGTGTGTTCGAATCCCACCGCGGTCTAGCGTCCTTTGGCAAGGCGTTAATCTACACTTTGCCACTCTCGACCCAGGTGCTAAATGGGTACCCGGAAGGATGCGAAAGATATTGTATGTTTGATTTGCCAGCGCCATAATGAGGCTGCGATGAATGCAAGGAATGCTCCCCAGGGAGTGGAAAATGTGCACTTTTCGTGCGGGATTGAACTGAATCCAATGACCGGGGTAATAATATGCTGTAACGCGCTTTGAGCCATTCTGGGAAGAGCGCTTTATAAAAATTGGCTATTATCATTATTATTATTATAACTATCTTACAAAAAATTCAAACTTTGAATAATTCCACTAAATTAAACCTTAGTAGGCACAGAGGCTATAAAATAGAATAATATCTTACAGTTACCATTAGGATCGCCAGTTGTGCCAACATGTAATAGGCACTTCTCAAATACCGACGCCTGTGCATAGATGGGGTAGACTGACAATGCTGTGCTGGTCATTAAGTCGAAGATAGTCAACTTCTGAGTAAGAGGAGTAGTGTAGACAAGAAACCTTGGAAACAAAATAAATGTGCATTTGGCTTAGATCATCAGGACAATTAGTTTGACTGAGAAGAGGGAGGATGCTACAAATTTATCATAACTCGAAAGCGATTTTAAGTTTTATTTCAACGGAGCTAAATACGCCTGTTTGCGTTTTTTTCTGTAAATCGAGGCTTTTTACTTTACCACGTTCTCTATGTACATTGTTTTATTCTGATAAACAGTGCGTATCAAGAAAAAAGTTTACACTTCGAAAAAAATCCTGTAAAAATTATATTTCTAATATCCTGAAGATTTTTCCACATTTTAACATTGGTACAGATATAACCGCTTGAGTGAGCACCACTTACTTTTGAAAAGTTAGTGAAAAATGATTTGCGCAGAACTTGGAAATAGTTATATGAATAAAAGTAAACATTAATCATGAAGAACACGTGGAATTTAGCTAGTAAAATTGATTTGAAGATATCTTTTACCTTTTATAAATTGTTTCCTTGCCCAAAACAATTCGAAGAGTACATTGCGCCCCACCCCACTCACCCACACACCGAGGCCATCGTGACGATATTTGATTTACACTGAGCTGTGATTTACCTGAGCTGATTTTTATTTTGTTAATCATTGTCAAGCTTAGGAACAGTGTGGAGGAACAAGTATTAAATGAAAAATGAAATGTAAACCCACTTTAAATTATTAAAATCTGAGTGAAAAAAAAAATGCTGGAGATGTCTGATATAAACTTTTGTTCAGATTCAGTTATGTCCTCAGATCCAGCTGGCCCAACAGGGGTAAAGGTTGTGCTTACTAAGTGTTGAAATTTCAATTTGGGTCGCAAAATTGTTACAAAATACTTGAATGTATCCGTTTTGTCTAATACTAAAAGTGCAAGCGAAATGTATGAGATATGTTTCGCAAGGTAAGTTTGATTTCGCCCTTTCCCCTTGACACAGCGTGAAAACGAGCATTTCTGCGCAAACAGATTTCTGCGAGCATTAAAAAAATGGACAGTGCTCCCTCAAGTAGAACATTTTGTCAAAACTTTTACTTTCATTGGATAGATGAGACCAAAATCCAAAGATTATATATGAAAAAAATTACCCACAAGTTGTATATTTTTTTAATTCCCAGGGCTTTTTCAAAGTGTATTTTTTATACGCACTGTATAATGATACTGCTATTATCATAGCTTAATTAACTCACATCTTTTTTTTATTCAGCATTCAATAACAATTTTTGAATAAACAAAACAAAATGACTTTCAATAGATTTAGTTTCTTTGGGAGTAGAACCTTAGTCGAATGGTCATGTTTTGCCAATTTAAAAGAGCTTACTATTTGATTTGACCACGAGACTCATGGATATGGCTGCCAGAGTACAATTTACATCTCTTTTTGTGTTTATCCATCGAAAATGTAACGAGAAAATGACATTTCTTCATTGTTTCTAAGAATGGTGACTTTTCCATGTTTTATTCCGAAAAGAATTAAATCCATAAAATATTCATAAACATATAGAAATTATGTTATTTTCATCACGATGTGCAGAGATGAAGTGAAATTGTATCTACAACAGGTAAAGTAGAAAAAATAAGGAATTTGAAATCACTGTAGAGTTGATTTAGCTTCTTTTGAAATAAAACTCTAAATTTGCTCCTTTTATATTGAATTTTACTAACTTTTCCAAAATTGTTTAAAAATGCAATATGGTGCATTTCAATTTAAACGAATAAATACACGGACAAATATGTCCAAAATAGGAAGCACACACAATTGAACACGAAAATAAACCAACGAGGGAATTAAACATATATAAAGAAAATAAATATAAAGAAATGTACACTATTGTGGCGGAGCAAAGAGAAGACAAAATTAGTCTTAAAATCAGGCACCCAACATAAAGTGGACCATAAGTGCAATCAAAAGAGATATTTATAACAAAGTAAATTATATTAACATTAAATGTGGCTCTCATTCAAAACTTCAAAAAACAGATATTATAAAAAAAAAACTCAACACGGTCATAAATGTATCATAATTACATATTACAAAGAATATGAATATGCCGGTCTTTCATAGTGTTTTTTGTGTGGATTTTTTTTTCGGGGAGGGGGTACATGTTGCATACGATCTCCTATATAGTCGCAGGTAAAAGGACCCAATATGCGTTTCATAGAGCCCTTCATGTGGTAAATATATTCCCCAAATGTTCACGGATATTGATTTCGAGCTTAAAGCTAAATGAACGTAGTTGCAGTAAAACACTGATTTCGTGAGAAAGTCTGTAAAACCAAAGTACAGTATTGATATATCATCGTGGATCTAGATCTGGTACAGTTACATAAACTGAACTGTGTGAAATCATAATATCTAGCTAAAAAACGGTTACACTGAAGATCGCCAACACAGATAGGCACACGTGGGACAGTGTATTATTATTGGTGGAATAAAGACCCGACGGAAGTTACCGAATCCGCGCTTATTTTGCTTATTTCTCAGCAATTACACAATTTCTTCCAGAATCCTTTGGCACATATTTTTTATTCATACAAACAGACACTTTGGTGATCTTTATATTAAATTCTGTAAAAAGTCATTTTGAGATCGTTCCCACAACTGGAATTTATATTTAAGAAAGCATGGCAGTCCTTGTAGGCCGCGGGCCGAACGATCAAAAGTGCTTTAGTTTTTAACTTTTGCTTCAGTTGACCTTGAGGTATTTTTGATATATTGAAAAAAAAATAAAAAATACATTGATTAGGAAATGGCTTGTTCCCGCAGTAAACCAACTGCAGTTAGTGAAATATGTAATTTAGAACTCCGGTTTCATCATGCTGCCTAGTTCTTGTACGAGCTGCACATTTAGACATGGGCACTGCAATTGCACAGCGGGGAAATGTGAGCGCTACAGTCGAAGTTCGAGTCGATTTGGTCAGTGATAAACAGTATTATAATTTCTACTATCAGTATATCGTATCCCTGGAAATCTCTATGGATGTCAATCACCTACCTTTAGTTGTAAATCATCGCAATATATGAATATTCTATAATAACATCCTCAAATTTACAAAAACAGTCGAGAAAACTGTAGCTTCGCGTGTCGGACTGAAACTGGATACTCAAGCAGAAAAAATTGCGTTGCCAATTTAGCTGTATACACATATTGTTAGTAGTGCGCTGTGCTGCGAGTCTGTATTATGCATTATGATGAAAATATGTATTTATAAACTGTTTTAATCACATGGACCTATTCATGGAGGATTATTCTATTGTTACTGGGGGTGCTGAGCATTGTCACAGCACCCCCATAACAATAGATAATCCTCCGTGGATAGGTCCATGTTTAATCTCAACAAACACTTGAAAACGGACATACTAGTCTTTGTAGAATTCTAGTATGATAGCATAACATTTCGCCGTGGACTTATTTTAAGAAATGATAGCAATTCCTTTTCCAAGTCACAAGATATATTCCATTAAAGAAGAAGGCATATTGTCCTTTTTATATAAATGCATTTGTCTAGTCCTGTCTTTTGAAGAGAGATTGAGAAATGAGAGATTATATAGTGGAAAGCGAAATAGAGACAAAGAAAAATGGAAAGATAAATGTCCCTAAAATTATTCCAGGATGAAAGGGCTGGGTCATATATTTCAGTTAACTAAATGATGGTGAAACAATTTTAAAATCATCATGATTATCGTGATGACAATACAATGACAATACCAGACAATTTGTAGCACTGGCGTACCTAGGATTTTCCAGAAGAGGGGCAAATTTTTTGGAGGAAATTTCGTCCGCGAAAAAAATTGACAGACAAGCAAAAAAAAAAAAAAAAAAATAGGTCTTCAACCTAAAAAAAGATTTCTAACCAGAACAAAATTTGACGAGCCAAAAAAAAGTTTTCAGGTTCAAAAGAGGAAAAGAGGGGGTCCACGTCTGTTTTTATTGCATTTTTACATTACAAATTATTAATTTGGCTTCTCAAAAGGGGGGGGGGGCACGTGCCCTGTATCAGTTGTGACTCGTCAGGGGGGGGAGGGATACGTCCCCTGCATGAGTTGTGACTTGACAGGGGGGCAGTCTGCCCCCCTTAGGTACGCTAGTGATTTGTAGGCTTCTTTGAGACAGACCCTCAGCATTTTCTAGAGTGTTTTCTCTTTCTTCCCCCTGTGCACCTTAACAATGCCAGTAAAATGACCCAGCTCCACACACTTATTTTATACTTCATCCGCAATCTTCACACAACCCGCCAAAACCTCCTCATCATTTTTTCAAGCTCTAACAACCCTTAGGAAGTGTCTGCATTCTTTCAACTGATACAAGCGATCTCCGACTATAACGGAGGAAGGATACAAGAGAGATGATCATAATGATAATAGTGATGAAATTTATTTATAAGTGAGCACATAATCAAGGTGGAATTGGTGCTTTAGAAATACTATATTGTTATTATTATTATACATTGTGATAATACGGCATATAGGCCTGTCCAACTAATTACCAATACAACTCTTTTGCATGTCTTCCCTCCCTCTCTCTCTTTCTTCTTGTAATTTTCTCCGTAAAAAAAAAACACTTTGTAGTTCATATCTACACCTCATACAAATTCCTTCTCCCTCTTCCCATTCCCTCTCTATTCTTCCCTCCTCTTCTCAAAGAAGCAAGCATTTTCATTATCATTATTTTGTTGTCTGACAATAATATCCATCAGTACCGTCAGATAAAGAACACTTTGTCAGGAGAAACATAAGTCTTCATCCATCCACCTTCCCCTGGTTTTCATTATGAATAAAATTTGAAAATTTATGTTCACAAAATAATAAGAGGCACACGTTTTATATTCATCAGATTCTTAAAATATTCATTTATTTTCCTTTTTTTGTACAAATCATATTTTGCAATGGAAATTAATACATTAGTAACATGGTTTTGTTATTAGGAAAACTGAATCTTCCATTGAACTTTACCAAAATTAATATTATGCATTTACATTTTATTTCTCCCTCGTTCTCCGTCCCTATTTTTCTTTAGTATAATCTCTTTTCTCTCTCTCCTCTCAACCCCTCAATTTCTCTCTCTCTCTCTATCTTTAACTACACACAGACACAGAAACACAAAGATCGAAAGGCAGTGCCAGAAAAAATGCATTCATAAAAGGACAAAATCTGCCTTCTTAAATCATGTTAATGGAATCTATACATCTTGTCACTTTGGAAAAGGATCCCAGGCGAAATATTATGCACTTCTACCAGAATTCCATCAAGACTAGTCTACACTTTCATTTTCAAGTGTATGTTGTGAATAAGATAGTTTATAAATACACATTTTCACCATATTAACGCAGTTTGATTAACAAACGGCGCACTACGTACGATCCGTGTATACAGCTAAATTGGCAACGCACAATTTTCAGTCCGACCCGTGAGTCTACATTTTTTGTACGGTTTCGATAAATTTGAGGATATTATTATGGAATGGAATGGGTACCCGGCAGGAGTAATTCCCTGCATGCACTGAGCGCCGGTGATGGTAGCTCGAACTAAAGCCGGGGTAATAATAGCAGCGCTTTGTATCCTCAGGCAAAAAGCGCTTTATAAATCCAGCTATTATTATTATCATTATTATTATATTCATATAGTGCGATGATTTGTAACTAAAGGTAGGTTGTTGACATCTAAACAGATTTTCAAAGATACTTTACATTGAGTCTATAAATAATAATAAGGCTAGGTCCTGACCGATTTTGACTCAAAGTTCGGATGTCGAGCGCGCATTTATCAGCTGTGCTAAAGCAGTGCGTATGGCTAAATGTGGCTTGTACAATTGCTAGGTAGCATGATGAAACCGGAGTTCCGAATTACATATTTCACTAAATGCAGCGATATGACTGCGGGAACAAACAATTTCCCAATCAATGTATTTTTCTCCCTTTTCAACGTATAATAAACCCCCTCAAGCTCCAACTGAAACGTTTTGACACGATAAACGCCCTCGGCCAACGGCCTATTGGCAAAGTTGCTCGTAACAGCTTTATGAAACGCCAGGTCCTGGCAAATAACTTACCTATCGATGGTTTCAACTGTAATAAAATCTGCATTGGGGACAGTCAGTAATGTCTCGACGTTTAGCACACTAGCGTTCGTATCGATATAAAATATGGTAGGCACTTTGGAAAGCGTGTAGAAAAGATTGGTTCCTCCCAATTGAAGAGATAAAGAATGTGGCCCTGAAATGAAAGTCAAAAGTATAGAACGTTATTTGTAATTGCACGTCACGCTAATTGAAACACGCATGCTAATTATATTTAGACGAAATTGTTCATTTGAAAAGCTGGTTCGACAGGCGCCTGGAGCGGAGGGGCAAGGGGACTTTTAGCGGCAGCCTCCCCCTTCTTTGATTGAATCCCAGCCATGGCGTAGTTTCCGTCAGCAAGAATTTTTTTCTACATTTTGCTGCACTCAACCCAGGTGAGGTGATTAATTCATTGAATGCATGAGCACTGAAAGGCAGCTCGAACTAAAGCCGGGGTAATAATAATAAAAAAATCGCGCCTCGGAATAGAATACTTCTAGATAGATGGCACTATGTAAATGCCTATTATCATTATTATCAATCATGAGTTTGTTTAATGTTTTTCTATAATAAGCCAGTTCGGAGTTCCATTCTATCAGAAGAAGGTCATTTGAACTCTAATGGCATAGGTGTTTAATATTCGAATCGATAAGCACCAACTCTGATGACTTGATAATTCATATATTCCTCTTTGTATGAAAAGTTTAGTTGCAAACATGGCAAAAGGGGTAAGGTCCACTTTGGACCATTCCGAGAAAAACCATCTTTTTTTATTCTCACTTATTGCAATATTCTTTTGAGAAACTAAATTGTCATGATGTACTACCTTATCATGTGAACATAAAATTGGGTATAAAGAGATCTACATGTCTTCAATTTTTTCTATATATTTTTGAAAATATCATAAATGTGGACCTAACCCATTTTTAAAGTAAACTGAAATGAATCCAATCTCTTTTAATTAAAAAAATATTTTTCTTTGCCACTTTCATTCACGTTTTCATTTGAATTTCATATTTTCTTTCGTATCATCAGAGTGACTAAAAATTTAGAGGGTTAGAGACAGAAAACAATACAATTTACTATGGACCTAACCCCTTTTGATAAATGAGTTCTTCAGAAGAATTTTGTTGCAAAAGGGGTTAGGCCCACTCCAAGATTTTTTTTTTTAATTCTCCCATATTGCAAAATTCTTATGCGAAACTGAATTTTCATGATACCCTTCCATGAGAAAATGAAATAGGGTATAGAATAAATCTACCTGTCTTCATGTTTTCTATGATATTCTTTTCCAAAAAAAATCAGTGTTGACCTAACCCCTTTTGCAACTAAACTGAAATGGACCTACTCCTTTTGAAAAAACAGTAGTTTTTCTTTGCGATTTTAGATCACTTTTTCAACTTTTCGTTGGTATCATCTTTATAGAGCTACTAAAAATCTATACATTGAGACATAAAAATTAAGTTTGATGAAAAATGGACCTCTTCATATGTGCTATCCTTAGATCTTCTGGAAAGCAGCAGTGTGTTCATTAACGGCCGGCCAAGTACATAGTAATGGCAACGTGCTAATGTATTCAAAGTAAAAATGCAACAAAGACATGTGCTTTGAACAAGCGTTCATTGATATGCTATTCTAGTCACTTTTTCTATGACGTTTGTGCATCCTGCTATGTCGGGCTATATTAAGTAACATCTTGCGTTGAAATTTATATATCCTAATGAAAGAAGGTAAGGTCCATTCAAGATTCAAGAGGTTTATTTTCTTTTCCATGACAAATATAAATCAAATACAGATAAAATCAAAGTATGAGTACAAGATAAATTTTACCTCAGCATAATTATATAATAAAAACTTGTATAAAATTGTATTAAGCGTGTATGGAAATGAGGGAATCCATTAAAAAGCATTGCTTGTAGAGTGTGGATCCCCTATAGCGAGTTGAAGAAATAATTTATATTAAGCAATTGAGAAAAATTGATGAAATTTGGAAATTCATTCGATTGTATAAATGTACAAATATACAACATTATAAAATGGGAAAGTAAAATGGGATAAATAGGAAAAATAGTTTAAAGAAAAAAAGAAATGATATCCATTGTACAAACTTGCCCATGATGTAACTCCGAGCTGGTCAAAAGTGTTATCATCTGAATGTCAATATTTTACTTGGACTCTCTTTTTACGGACACAAAGTAACTAAAATGTATTCCTGAAAATATTTACCTGGTCAGATACTTTTTGACAGTATAAGTGGAATCTGCTTATCAGTTTGAATGATGGGTGACTCGGCATGTGCGACATTTGGGTCAAATGCACCAGTACATTAGGCCTTTCTTTGTAACCTGTTTGACCCACCTCTCACTAATTCTCTTGTTATTCATCTCTTCATCATACCCTCTATCACTGTTTTGTTCCAGATCCTGTTAGATGTTGCCTGCCTCATTATCTTAATACCTCTTGGCTTGAGGTCTTTTACTGGCCTTACTTACACTAACTTCCCTTTGTGTCTGCCTACTCCTTTTCTTTCATCCCCTTCACTAACCTGATTGGTCTTCTCTACTCACTAATGGCCCTTTTGTCTCCTTGTTTCTAGTGTTGCTGTAGCTTGTCTGTGGTCTATATTATGGTTGTTCCACTTTATATGTTTGTCATTTTGCCTCCGACGAAGATTATGCTAGGATCGAAAGCTTATGCCCCTTTTGACTCTCTAATTTACTCCAATTAGCTCTCTCTTATTAGATAAGCAGTTTTCAGAAGCTTCCTTTTGCCATAAAAAAGTATTGACAACAATTGCTTCAAGCACAAGCAATAGCTAGCCAAGCAAAAGATCATGCTTCAGCGATTGTTTTACTGTATATGCATAACCTTTTGCTAGTATTTGAAACCTTTTCTTGACTTCGGAAAGCAATTGCGAGTTGTTTGATCGACAGCGACGTCACACTGGTGTGAACACGGCTCACAGAAAAGGCTGAACTTGAACGCAAAGGTGTGGCAGTGCATGGACCTATGAAGAGATGGACTTTCATCGCTTAGATAATGAATTCACTAACATGTGATTGTAATTGTCATCTGAATAACACTCTCTCCATACTAGTCTTCTTTGGTCCTATGATCGTCACCGTGAGAAGCGACTGAAGTTGTTTGTGATTGGACATTTATATTTCACAAATTATACGCGCAGTTGATACCAAATCAATGATTATAATGGAAAATCGATGTGCAGTTTTCGTTTACATTTGGTAATCTTAGTTCCATGTGTTTTATTTGGGGAAATGTCTGCATATTTTAATATAAAGGCAATATTGTGATTGATTGTTTACCATTTAAAATTCAATTTTCCCAAGTTTCTCCATAATATTCCAGATATACGTGGCACACGTCATGTATATATCGTGTATCTCTCAATGTTATTGAAATCCTTATGTGTGAGCGGTAGTTAGAGGATCGAATAATATCATGTTTTATATTACAAATATCGTCTGCTTCTCAAGTTTGCTGCTCCATATAATATGAAGCATGTTGACTGAAAAGCACATGCTGAAACAGGGTATCAGCCAACAAAAATCAAGACCGGGGAAACCGTTCCGTCTTTGAGTGATCAGATACCCTAGGTAGTCATGGTAATTGCTATTGTTACAACATATGTATGTTCTCATAAAGATGCGAATAACCAGGTGACGGTGACTATCATTGGATCAAATAAATGCTCGCGTTAATCGTCCATCTGTTTATATGTCCATGGGCAGTGCAAATAAGCGCTTATTTCATATAACTTCTTTTCCTCGGACGTGGTGTCAAACTTATTTGTTTCTTTCTTTCTTTCTTTTTTAGATCTATATATATTTGGCATTTTAATTCAACTTATTAGGGGAAAACATATGTACATGTTGGCTACGGTATGGGGTTTTCTCTCGGGTGCATTGACATGATTAAAAAGTATGAGCGCCCTGATCAAGCAAGTGCGCAACCTGCTCTGACAGAGCTTGACAAAAAAGTGCTTAATAATAATGATTAACATTATTTGTATAGTGCTTATCACAAAACATGTCTCTAAGCGCTTTGGAAAAAAATAGAAAGAGAGAGGGAATTTCAGCAAAAAAAATAAAGTAATTGAATATATAGTTTACAGTAGACTGTAGACAGTTGATGGGCTTCACATGCGAAGGGAAAGGCTATTTAAAGGTCAAGTCCACCCCAGACTATGTTTATTTGAATCGATAGAGGAAAATCAAACAAGCAAAACGCTGAAAATGTCATCAAAATTCGATTTAAAATAAAAAAGTTATGACATATTAACATTTCGCTTATTTTTCACAAAATAGTTGTATGTACAATGCAAATGAGAGAATCGATGATGTCCCTTACTCACTATTTCGTTTGTTTTTTTTGGTTTGAATTATACAATATTTTAATTTTTACAGATTACACAATAATGACCAACTTCATTTAACCATCACATGTTAAAGAATGGTAATTCCACAAGTTCATGGAGAAATAAAACTTTGTTTCACAGTACAATGAGGAGAAAATTAAATATTTCAGATATCATATGTTTCTCTTTTTATCTAAATCAACATTTTGTTGGGGTGGACTTGTCCTGTAACAAAAAAGTAGGTAACATGGATTTGAATTTCTCTGTTTAATCTGCTTGTTTTATACTTTGTGGTGATTGTTCCAGAGCTGAGTGGATGCGGAATAAAATGATCGTGAACCATGAGACTGGGTATTGGTGGCAGGAACTATTAATTGTGATTTGTTTCTTGAGTGCAAGTTGCGGGAAGGTGAATATTCTTAAACGCAAAAGCGTTTTAGCAATAGCTTAATCGTCAAGGAAATACTAGCAGACAGTTAGTGATTGCTTGAACATAATAGCAAAAGCATTTGCTCGCTCATTTCTATGCATACGGAATCAATCACATGATCATCAAAAGCATAGGAAAAGCAATTCGTACTTGTTTATGCATCTCACCCATTTGATCAGATTTTATTATCTAACTAAAAAAAAAATTAACTCGCTGTCTTCGCGCTGGCACTATTAATATTTTTGTTCTTTATAAGAATAAAGCTAAAAGGTGACTGTATATATGTATATATATATATATATATATATATATATACATGTATATATGTATATATATATATATATGTATAATATTAATAATTTATTGGTTGGATTGCTTAACTACGTTAGTCGTACAGACTGTTTCACCCTATGGCTCATCAGCGACTGATTAGTATGATAAAAACAATTTATTGAGACAGAATAAAGTATACAGAGCATGTGCATTAGGGTATAACATTGGGTTGACAGAGCATGTATTTCTATTAAGTATGTTGAAGGGGTCACTGAAGGGTTACATGTGTATTGTTTATTACATAAGTGGTACCTAGGGGTCATTACTACATGGTTACAAGTGAGGGGGGGGGGGGGGCTGGTGGGGCTATCCATATCCAGTAAGGAGGAACTTTTTCTTATGTCTACATGTAGATATGAGTTCAGTTCGAGAGTTCAAATTGTTGTTTTTGTTTGTGGTGATGATGAAGTATTTATCACATAGGCAGAGGTTGCAGCGTTTTGTGAGTGGAGAGTAGGGTTGTGCATGACGTACGATTCTCCAGGTTATCTTGTGGGGTGTGCCCTCATCTTTCAGTTTCCAAATGTGCTTACTGAGCTCGGTGCTGTGCCTCTTCTCTTTATCTGTAAATGATGCTTTGTGAGATGCATGTTGGGTTTTGAATGTGGTGGCGGTCAGTCCGATGTAGGATTTTTCGTCGTGGGGGTGGTAACTTTGGCTTCGTAGATCACGTTTTTTGTTGTGCATTTTCCTGGTAGAGGGCAGTCTTCTGTTTTCCGGCAGTTGCACTTTTCGGTTTCTCGGCTTTTTTCTGTATTCGATACTTTGTTGTTGTGTGCCTTTATGGATTTGCCCATGTTATCCATGCAGCTGTAGCTTATCTTTAGGGTGTTTCTGTTGCAGATTTTATGGAGTTCATGTTCCTTGGGGGGTGTTGGTCCACCAGGGCCAGAAATCTTTTCCCGATGTTTGTGTTGACATTTTGGCTATATGGCGGGTTGAACCAGGTTATCGTTCTTTTCCTTTCCTGTTGGTGTGGCCTTGCCTTGGATCCGTGTTGTTCTTGGGGTTGTAGGTGAGGGTAGTATTGTGGCCGGCTTCGTTCAGGGCCCTGGCCCTGGTGGACCAACACTTCCCCAAGGAACATGAACTCCATAAAGTCTGCAACAGAAACACCCTAAAAATAAGGTACAGCCGCATGGATAACATGGGCCAATTCATAAAGGCGCACAACAATGTTAACCCAATGTTATACCCTAATGCACATGCTCTGTATACTTTATTCTGTCTCAATAAATTGTGTTCTTCATACTAATCAGTCGCTGATGAGCCTTAGGGTGAAACAGTCTGTACGACTATAGCTTAGTTAAGCAATCCAACCAATAAATTATTTATACTCAGCTCCTACACAGTCGAGCACTAATAGATATTGCAGTATACCACTACTTACTTACTTACCTATATATAATATTATATATACATATATATATATATATATACATCAATTTGATTTTGAATTGATTACTCAATTTGATTTCAACATTTATACCGTTTCATAAAGATTTAATTACTATGCTTGTAAGAAACAATGTTTTCGTCATCATCCTCCAGCTTACGATATCTAATATCATGAATATTCATATTCATTGTGACATAACTTATATGCGCGTTACCAATGCGCTTTGCGCTTTCACCACCTAGCAACCAATGTTTTCATTGTGCAATTTTTGCCACTTTCCTAAAGAACGATATAGGATACGGTCATACTTAACTATCACAGTAGTCTGTAATTACAGGTATGTCTTCTTCATTTATATCATTATTATTTTAATTGAATTAATTATTTATTATTCATTAATTTATTTATCTGTTCATTCATTAATTTGTCATTATGGAATATATTCAACTTGGTGATAATTCATTGATGTGCAAAACAAACTTGGATGTTGTATCTCCTTATATTTTTCAGACGCTTCTGACGAAGTCTCAATTAAAAGACGAAAGCTGAAGCAAATAATGGTGTCCTGCGTCATCTGTTGAGTTGGCCTCGCCTCATCTCATTATGTTTAATATTCACAACTCAACAGCGATTGGTAGAAGTAAACTTATCATCACACTATATATATATATATATATATATATATATATATATATATATATATATATATATATATATAATATATATACAGTGCGTCCCACAAAAAAGGAAAATCGTTTTCAGAGATAGATTTCACAATTATTAGATATGTTTTTACTATAAATTTGATACTCATGGCATTAGTGAAATCTCACCTTTGTTTTAAAACCAACAGCTTACCCAATCGTTCACGCAAGATCGGCTTTTGGTTCAGAACCAAAAGCCGATGCAGACTCGGCTTTTGGTTTATCTTGCACCGCCTTTACACGTTGTTACAGCTCGCGATGCAGAATCGGCTCGCGTGGCAAAAACCTGAAATGATACGCGCACCAACAATATACGTCATAATAAAGACAACGCTTGATCCGTGCGCTTTGAAGTACGTCATAATGGTAAAGTAAATGAAATACGCGCCAATTGCCGATGCAGAATCTGCTTTCTTTTTACACGTAGTAACAAAGCCGATTCTGCATCGGCTCGTGGTTCTGAACCTACTACTTTGGTGGTGCAAAATTGCCGATTTTGAACCGAGAGCCGATGCAAGTTAATCGCGTTTACACGCAAAAAAAGCCGATTCACAACCGCGAGCCGATGAAGAATCGGCTTTTTTTATGCAGCGTGTAAACACAGTAATTGAGGCATATCAAAAACGATTTGCGCAGAAACTTACGCGTGAATCTGAATCCCCTCTCATTTCAGGGATCAGAGAAGCCTAACAAAAAATACAACAGAAATGATAATGAGCCAATCGTCGAATATGCACGGTCGTCGTATCACCAGGATCACGAACCCATCTTGTCCAACTTTTCCGCCCAGCCGGGTTTTGAAATTAAGACAGATTAAACACGCCTTGCTCATTAATGCGTAAAGTGTTCGTCTCATACTACATGTAGGTATAACAATAAAGAAGCATAATTGAATTATATGATTATGTAAATGAAATATCATAATTAATTTGCAATTAAACTAAAAAGACATTGGAATCCCGGTTACCCTTTTCTGCGACGCACTCCATATATATATATATATATATATATTTATGTGTGCGTGTGTGTGTGTGTGTATAAGTGAGGGTGCCCTTGCATGTGTGTGCGTATACAATGTAAAGCTCAATTAAGTCCATTCCCACCTTTGAGGAGAGATTTCAGCCCATGTCTGCACCGCCACTAAAAAAAATCGTTCACAGGGCCCTTAATAGTGTTTAAAATATGGTAAAGGGAAATGGTTATTGTTTTGCAATAATGTATATACATTCAAATATCTATTTGTATAGCATTCATTTCATATATCTTATACATTTTGGGGCGATGAAAAGATGATCAATGTGAGAAAGATATGTTGATTATTTTTGTGCAGATCCTAACAGCTTTCTTTTGTAGTAAGTATTAACTCTACAATCTTAAGGACCACCTACCCTCAAAAAATAAATAACTAATGGTAACAATAACAAAATAGTTTTTGGTTCTTCATGAGCAGATATAGGACAAAGTAAAGATTAAAATTGCTTCTCCTCCCCATTGCACAGTAGTGGATCTAACATCAGTGTTTTGAATTCAGCTTATAGTCAGGTTTGTTTTCAAATTATTTGCAAAGAAATCGGCATGCATGTAAAGAGAATAAATAATGCATGGAATAATAGTTATTGACAGTTTCGGTAGCGAGTACTCTGATAAGGTCATAACCCCAGAACAAAAATGGAACCCACCATTTTCTGATTTAGTAAAGTACATCGGCCTTCATCGAAACTGAGCCGGTTTATCTTGCAAAAGGCTAGTATTGAGTTCCGGTAATAACAAGGAGTTAATCGACGTTATATATAGCAACAAATTCATATAAAATCAGTGATGCACGTCTGACAACTATCACATAAACATGGATTAGGAATATTACTTCTTCAGATCAAGGAGCTTTCAACAGCTCCTTGTTCAGATAAGCCCAGTAAATTAGTATCGTTAAAGGGATAGTCCGGGCTGAAAATATTAATATCTAAATAAATATAGTAAAATTTACAAAGGAAAATGCTGAAAATTCGATCAAAATCGGATAACAAATAACAGAGTTATTGAATTTTAGAGGATTGCATTGTTCCGGTGAAACAGTTCAAGGCATGTCTTTATGAATATTCATTAGATGGGCTGATGCTATCATATTCCAACTTGTTCTTTTGTATTTTATTACATGAAAATAGGTTTATTTTAACTCTTACTGTGCCAATACGAATACCCCTTGACTGCCAGGGGTATTCGATGGAATCCTAAATTGAACGAAACGTGAGCAGCGACTGATTTTAAAACGGTCATAATTTTTTACCCGTACGTTGTATAATAAAACTTTCTACACATGAAATGATGCATGATGCTCTTTTGAATGAAATACTATTTTGCTATTCAAGTTATTTCCTCTGAAGTACGAGAGAGTATGTATAAAGGCATTGTCGTCGATCAAGTGACCAATCACAGCACAGCTGCGATCCACACGCAAACACACACAATAATATATTAGTGCCATGTATCTTCAAAGTGCAGCCAACCATACCCTTTCATTCGTGTAGTCTTCAAAATAAGACTCTGTAATTTTTTTTAATCGTAGTGTAAAAAACAAAGTTATTGCCAGTCAGAAGGAGACAAAATATAAAAGAACTAAAGATGATATATTGAAATATAGATAAAGAGGGGTCGGACAGATTCAATACTTACAAGTTTGGGGTATAAAATCCCACAAAATAATATGGGCGTTCTTGGCAAAGTGCACAGAAGTAAGAAAAAAAAGTTTACATTTTTTTGTGAATCAAAGAAGAGGGAATGCAGATCAGTTACAAACAAAAAAATCAATACAAATTTTCAAAAATAAAATAGGCCTATTTGTTCTGTATTACTGGTCTGACCAAAGTAGCCACCTGTTAACATTCTACGTGAGTACATTCTTTTGTTCATGCCACCAAGTCATGAACAATAGATGCCCAGACTCTCTTTCATGAGGAATCTCTAATCCGCGCTCCCTCCTGACCTATTATCTAAAAGAAGAGTAATTTAGCACAGGATGTTCATAGAAATCGGGGCTCACGAGTGTCTTTTGATTTGACTTTTGAATACTTTCAAAGGTTCCGGTATTGATTTCTTATGGGTGACCCAGGTAAAGAGAAAACAATTTGCCCCCCTACAGAAAAATCCTGCATCCGCCCAGAGCCTCCCCAGCTCGTAGCACTATCCATGGTAAAAGAAATAATTTGTTCAGATAACATAGTGTACAATAATATGCGTGGTATAAAGAATTGTAATATTCAACCCGTTATCATCATTATCATTTCCATTTCTACTCTCTAAAGTCGATTTAAAATCCCCTTGATAGTGACGTCAATGATGCAGCAACTAACAGGTCGGTCTAATCGGTTTTGTTAATGTATTCCTTTCTTTCTTTTCCTAAAAACATCTGATATCACTTTATAAACTCTGTTTACTTTTTCTCTGACCAATGGTTTGATTTAGCAAAGGAAAAACATCCACCTTGAAAAAAAAAAATCTTGAGACGAATAAAGCGGTATTATCGGCCGTTTTAATTATTACATTTATTTTTCTGCTTCTTCCTATTTAATTCGAGGAAAATATTGAACGATTCATCTTTTTTTGAAAAGTTTGAATATGATATTGATAAGCATAACAATAATTTTTTTAATGATTTGGGCTATAAAAACACAAACGAATATGAACCGTTTTTTACCTGATCTTAAGTTTATGAAGAGAGAGTTTGGCTGCAGAAGGAATGCAATTGATATGATTACAACAATTATTTTTGAATAATAATCATGATGATGATGATGATAATTCTGATGGCAATAACATTAATAATAATAAAAAGAAGGTGAAGAATAATGATAATAATAACAATAAAAATAATGATAATAATGATTATGATAATAGTAATACTAATAATGATAATAATGATAACAATAATAAATGAATAAATAAATAATGAGTGTGATTATTGCAGTGCGCAGACGAGAGTTGGAAATGACAGCCTTCTTTACTCATATATTTATAACGAGAACATTTTTGTGAGAATGCTAAAAACAAAGTATAAGACCTTTCCCCCGCCCCCTCCCCCACCCCCCCCCCCAAAAAAAAAATATATATATCTCCCAAACCGTGCACATTTGCAGGCAGAAAAAGCCTTGACACAAGAATACTACCATACGGGCCTGCAAAAGACCCGATCGATAGCTCATGAATATTCATGTAACAATAGCGAATGGGCAAGTAGTGTTGGGTGAGGAACATCGTACCGCTCTGTCATTGGTCAATTCCGAGCTGAATGCCTTCGCACATTCGCCTTTGCTCTGCCCATAGAAGTATGTGTATTGCTACACACAACCGTTATATCACACGTGTCTATAGGGGAAATCTTGATTCAGATCGCGGCAATATCCGAAATCAACTCTTCAAAATAATGATGCAAAAATACAATTTTACTCAAAAAATGTCTATGTAAACAACTATTTTTTATATGATAAAATGAATTGTGAATTAATTGCCAGTATAACAACATTAAAAACACAGAATATGGTGTTGATTTTCTGGCTGTAAAATTGGTTAAACAAAAAAAATATATTTGGGCACGTATACGTGCCAATGGCACTAGAGGGCTAAGGGCACGCATAGCTGCCAATGGCTCTTAAAGAGTTTAAAAAAAAATTCTACCAAGAACTAAAACAATTGGATTTACAATTGATTAGTTATTTATTGCCGCAACTTATTTCATCATAATGGAGACACATCATTTACACATGTATGGAAAAATGAAACATTTATGATTCCATGTAGTAACATAACGCATATCACAGTGATAACATCACGTCTCTATGTGCTTTTAATACTTGATATCCTACTTGCACTCTGTAATGTTCATTCATACTTTTCAGTTGTTTGTATTCTTGTAATATTGATAATTATGTTAAAATTACTTTGTTATTTTTTTTTATTCAAACTAAAATTATTTTGTGCATTGAATATTGTATATGGTATCAAGGTTTCCTATGCTGAATGGGCTCTTACTAACCGTGGTGAAATAAATAAATGAGATGAAACGAAATGAAAAAGAATATGCAGTTTTAAGATCGAAACTTAAAACGTCTAATGCTTTAGTTTCATGCTCACATTAATTTTTTATTAGATTATTGTTAATGATTCAAAGAAATGCACAGAATGTTCAATTTTTAGGGCATGGGGATATGGTGCACGTGTCACGAAAGTTGTCCGCACTGACAAGCTGTCTTTGTCCGACAGCTTCCATTACAATACTCATAAAACAGTGCACCTTTGTCAATCAAAACAACGAGATTCACTTAAGTTCTCAGCACTGACAATTTAGTCAGTGCTGACAACATTCATAAAACACACATATCGTAACCAAAGTAACCACTAAGATCGTAGGTTCCTATGGTATAAATGAGCAACTATACCAAAGTTATCCAAATCCCCTCATGGTCGAATCCTCCCTGCCAAATCTCGTAATTCATAAGATTTTCTTTTCCTAAAAATTTACCTATATACCTTATCCTTAAGTCAAATTAATTACCATTGCACCATAAGACAGAGTATAATTTTGTTTTTATTTCATATTTGTCAAATTGTATTCAGACCTCAAACTGTTTGTTAAAGCTGACTTATCATAATCTGGTTTCTTTTACGAATTATGAAATTGACAAGGGTGGGATTTCGCGCCTCAAAGATAAGACGACAAAACTGAAATTACATAGTTTTCCACAATGTATTTCCTGATATGAAGCACCTTTTAATGGGGACAAGATTACACCATTATCAACAAGGTAGAAGACGAGATTTCCCAAATTTTGGAGAAGCATGAAATCCAGAATTCTGATTGGCTGGATAGGGTTTCATAACGTAATTTGAAGATATTACCAAATGGTGAGTGTGACCTTGGGGAGGACCCAATGGTTGGGAATCAGGTGGGTGTGCGGTCTGTTTGACCAATCAAATTAAAGTACTCTTGTACTCAAGCTGCTTATTGTAATTTGAAATTTCAAATCATACTTATCATGATCTCAACAAAAAATAAAGTGCAAAAAGAAGATTTATTTTCAGAAGAAACCGATTATTTTCGAGATTGTTTTATATCAAAAGGTTCACTTATATGCAATTCTTTAAGTAAACGTATTATGAAAGAATCATTTCCTCTTCTATGCAATGATACTGATATCATGAAATTTTACTTTAATTTTTGAGCAGCAGTGACCGACTTATGGATAAGTTTTGGGTTACATCAAGCACATTAAATATTTTACATCGTATTAAAATAATAATTTCAAATATAAGCTGTGGGAAGGATTAGAAATACAA